>NW_007246373.1:345055-375174 GCF_000164805.1 Carlito syrichta | reverse complement strand
TCTCCCCCCTCCTCCCTCTCTCTCTCTCTCTCTCTCTCTCCCCCTCTCTCACTCGCTGTCTCTCTCTCTCTGCTTCTGCCTCTCTTTTGTGAATTGCTCATTCTAGAGAAGGAAGCTTTCATGTTCTAAGGACCACATGACACAGAACTGAGGTCTCCAGCCAACAGCTAGTGTAAGTGAATTGGAAAGAGGATCCTCTGACCCCAGTCAAGGCTTCAGATGACTGCAGCTCTGGTCAATACCTTGTTTGCAATCTCCTGACCACCTAGCTAAGCTACTCCTGGATATCTGATCTACAGAAAATGTGCAATAGCAAATGTTGTTTAAAGCCACTGAATTTTGGGATAATGTCACACAGCAACAGATAACTAATAAATTAGCTATTGTTATTTATCCTTAAATATCATCTATTATGTGGAAAGCAAGGGGTATTACAAGAGATAACAGAGTACCTGCCTTCAAGGGGCATTCAATTTAGTTGTGATGGGAGGGGCAATGAAACATAAAACAATGTTCGTAAGGAGTGTGAGACAGTGCCAATGTAATATGTAGCACAGACTGGGTAGGAAAGTGCTTTACTAAGACGGTGTTCTGTAAAGGGGGTCCATCAAGTGTCCCAGGCTGAAGGTCAGGTGGTTCCAACCAGTCTGGGAGTCTGCATGGAACAATACTTGGAGGGACTTTATGAAGAAAAAACCCACCAGTTGTTCTTTAAAATTGCATACTAGAGCGAAATATATACCTATCCTATGATCCAGAAATCCCACTCTTGAGTATATACCAAAGAGAAATGTAGTTCATTAACAAACAAGTACAGGAATATTTATAGTAGTATTATTCATAATTTCCCTAAACTGGAAACAACCCAATGCCCATAAACAAATTGTGTTCACAATGGAATACCTCTCAGCAAAAAAGAAAGAATAATGTACCGATATACACAAACTACTGATATATACAACAAATTGGATGAACATAAAAACAAAAACATTATGCTGAGCCAAAGAAACCAGATACAAAGGAATATATTTATGCACATACCAAGATCAAGATATAGGATATTTCCAGCACTTCACTCCACACATACCTCAAAAAAATAAGAGAAAATAGACCATTAAAAAAAGAATGAACATATTATTAAACAATAATTGTAGACATGTATCATACATTTGTTTATACATCGGTGTATGTGCAACACACTATAATACAAATGGACAGGTTCAGACATGAACACATAGCTCCTTGTTGTGTGGCTGATCTGTGTGGCTAAGCAATAATTCCTAACCGTGGGCACTGATCTGTGTGGCTAAGGCAATAATTCCTAACGGTGGGCACTGGAGTTCCACAAAGGTGTAACATTGATTTCAGCTACAGTAACTCCTGATGTGGTTGGGAGACTGAACTGGATGGAGCAAGCGTAGTTGGGGTATGACACCCTGTGAGTGAGAAATAACAGGCACAGACAGCAAAGGGTCATCTCAACATAAACTACACACAAGAACTCTGCTTTGTAGATCTATACAAATATAATATAGGTATATATGAAAATGATCAGAGCAGGCATCAGTTCCATTAAACAATGTCACAACACTGAGTGGCACACAAGTTCTGTGTACCTGGGAGTACAGTATAAGCCTCTAAGGAATTCCCCCCAGAAACTCTAGTATTTGAGAATGTGTCACAGATTCCAAAGATCAGGAAACACTCAACTAAGAAGGGCTTCTGTTCAGGTCCAATCTAGGTCTGTCTTGTCCCAGATCCACACATCTGCCTCTCGACTCCTGTCCCATGCTACCTACAGAAGGGTGATGCTTTCTTGTCTCAAGCTCCTTATTAATATTTGAAAAACATCTCTAGGCTTGTCTTATGCCATTACTCAAGGCTTGGGACAAGTGCAAGCCTTTGTCAGCTCATCCCTAGAGCGGTCTGTTTTCTCTGTTCACTCTCCAAGATCTCAACACCATCATTTGTGTACATCTGGGGATGGTTTTCCTTCTCTAATATGAGCAGCCTGTTTGAATCTCTGTTTCCTGCAGTGAGGTAACAATGAAGAAAGTTACAATCCTCTTCCTTTGGTTGGAATGATTTTCTTGTTGGAATCCAAGCTGAAAAAGAATTCTTTTTTGAAATTAAACTCCCAGCTGGGCTCGGTGGCTCAGCCTGTAATCCCGCGCCTTTGGGAGGCTGAGGTGAGTGGATTGCCTGAGCCCGCGGGTTCGAGACCCGCCTGGGTAGGCGAGACCGCATCTCTACAATAAATTTTAAAAATTAGCTGGGCGTGGTAGCACATGCCTGTAATTCCAGCTACTCGGAAGGCTGAGGTGGAAGGATCGCCGGAGCCCAGCAGGTCGAGGCTGCGGTGGCCGGGAGCGGCCACTGCACTCCAGTCTAGGCGACAGAGTGAGACTCCAACTCAAAAAAAAAAAAAAGAAAAAGAAATTAAACTCCCATGTGACAGTGTTGCTCAGTCTTCCTGGCTGCTGTAGGTCATTGTTTGACCACTTTACCATGTCTTAAACCAATGATACATAGTCAATACTTGATAATTAAGGTGAACCCCAGGTACAGTGGTGGGAAAGAGGTATGGTCACTTCTACCTGAGGCCAGGGAAGGTGAAGTGGTCAGGACTCTTTTGGTAATAAGAAATAGAAATTTAAATCAACTTGGGCAGACAGTGGCATTAATTTAGGTTCATGTAAACCAACTATGAGATAGATGGTTGGATGTAGGTTTGGTAGTTTCATGATTGCTGTCAGTTCTGGGCTTATCTTTCCAGCTGTGTCAACAGAGAGGAGAGGGTTTTTTACTCCCAGCTCTAATTCTGAAACCCTTGGGAAGAACTCTGATTGGTCTTGGATCACATGCTTGACCTGTATACCAATCACTATTGCCCAGGAGACGTGATACTATGATTGACCTGTGGCTGGGGAGGGATTTTGATTGAAGTGAGGCGAGAATAGCTTTTCAGAAGAAAGAAAGATGATGTTACCTCAATGAGGGGAGAACATGTCTAAGAAATTCAGAACAAGAGGTTTTCAGCACAGAAAACTTCAGAAAATGTGTTACTTTGCAAAATAGCCATAATTCCCTCTCATCCTCATATGTATTCCCTTTGCAATGTGACTTTGCTTCTCTTCTAATCTCTGCCTCTTGAATTTGGGCTTAGTCATGTGATTGGCTTTGGCCAGTGGTCATTTGCAAATGTGATATATGCAGAGGTTTGGAAAGCACTTGTATATTAGAACTTTCCCTCTGTCTTGCTGTTGGAAACCTGAGTTCCACATATAAACAAGTCCAAGCTAGCCTCCTGGAGGACAAGATCATGTCAATAAAGATTCTAGCCATCCAGCATCCTAGACCTCTTAAATGAGATTCATACACATGAGTGAGGCTACCCTAGACCATATCTCTAATTGAGTCAGCTCAAACCAGAACTACCCAATCATTTCACAGAATTGTGAGAAATAATCAGTGTTATTTGTTCTAAACCACTGTGTCTCTGGTTAGTCTGTTATGCAACAAACACCATCCTCTTCGGTACAGAAAGGATGATGAAATTTAGTATGGTCCTGAATTGGCAGGACTTTTGAAAAAGAGGTGGTGGTCAAGGGGTGATGGACATTCCTGGAAGAAGAGACAGAATCAGCAAAGGCAGAGAGGCATGAAACAGCATAGTACATTTGAACACTGCTGTGTTCTGGCTTCCCTGGAGCACAGGGATAGAACTGAGGAGTGATGGAAAATACAGCTAAAGGAGTGGGTAGGAGCTAGACCAGAAAAAGCCTTCCATGCTACATTAAGGAATTTCAATTTCATCTCCAGGTGTATGAGGAAAACCAGGGGAAGCTTTTAAGTAAAAAGAGACACGATTAGACTTGAATCTTCCAAAATATCAAAGCTATCATTAATGGGGTGTTTACCATGTTCTAAGCACTTGAGATATGCATGGCAAAAAGATGTGTCTTGTTGCAGGGTGGAGAGTGGCTTGGAGGAAGGTAGAAGGTGGACAGGCAGACCAGGAGGAGGCCACTGCCGGGATCCAGGTGAGAATGGCTGAAAGCCTGCGGTCACTGGGATGGGAGAGGAGAAGTCAGGTGGGAGAGGTGCTGAGGAGGCAGTACTGCCTAGTGACAACATGAGGAAATGACGGAGGAGGAGGAGTCTGAGATGATTCCAAAAGTTCTGGCTTAAGCGACAGGAAGTTTTCAGAATAAATGGCATTATGGATTCCAAGTACATTATAAACCTAGCTCCCAAGATTTGAAGGGTGCTTACAGATTATCTAATTCTATCTCTTGACTTCATCTGCCACGGATGAATCCCAAGCTGATTTTAAGTCATAAAGGGACAAATCATTTTTTTTAATAATTGGGAAATTATTGTATTAGCAACTACTAGCTCATAAAGCCCATTCTTTCATAAGTTTGCTCAACGAAAGACATTTTCAATTTTTTTTTTTTTTTAATTGGAGTCTCACTCTGTCACCCAGACTGGAGTGCGGTGCACTGCAGCCTCGACCTGCTGGGCTCTGGAGATCCTTCTGCCTCAGCCTTTCAAGTAGCTGGAACTATAGGCATGCGCTACCACACCTGGCTAAGACATTTTCAATTTAATAAGCAAGATGATATAGAGAAAAATGTTCTCAGTAATACTGTAGGTTATGAATCACGTTCACTGTGTGCTGGTTACCAACACTGAGTCAGAACACCTGCATATAGCAAGTTATATGAAGTGGATTTATTACAACAGAAGCCTGGAATTCATCTCCAGCTGGTCCCCAATGGCTCAGGAAAGCTGCCTAGGGTGAATGGAGTCTTGACAGTGTGTACCCCACTTGTACTACACCTGAGAGACCCTGGAATCAGTCTGCCCTGGGTTTTATACCCTGGGGAATATAAAGTAAAGGACATTCTGTTCTGGGGAGAACCAGCTGTTCCAGCCAGCCCCTCTCTATCTCAGGATGTTGCCCTTCCAGCACATCCTACAGCTATTCTTGAGAAGTACAAGGGAGAAAGCAGGGAGATCAAACTGGGTCAGCCCAAAGCCACCTGGGAGCTGTCCTACACAGGTGGTACACAGACATGGTCGGAATTAGCAAGTTTCAACACTGTGCACTCCCCAAGCACAAATCTCAACAGGATCTCAGGTAGTGAAAGCCCATCTCTAAGTGGCCTGGGTGTGACAGGTAGATTTGGCCCACCGGCCTTTGGAACTGACAAGGACATCTCTTGAAGCAACCTCCAAAGCCAGATCCAGCCTGTCCAGGTTAAGGATTAGATACTGGGGCTCTAAATGAGGCAGAGGAAATGAACGCGCCCGTTCCCCCGAGGCCTTCAGGAGCCTCCAGCCACAGAGATGGACTTGTCCTCACCCGCCTGCCTGCCATTTGTGCAGATCTCTGCATTGTCCTGAAGAAAGACTCCTGCGTGCAGGCTGAAACGTCCCGTGCAGATGACAGGGACCTTGTCTCGGGCGGCACTGGAAGGGACGGCACCCATCGTGTCCCTGAAGCCCGGAGCCACCCACCGCGGGCAGACACAGCGCCGCGCTGGGCACTGCGGAGGTACAGCCCAGGGAGGGCTCAGCCTCTGGCTGGGCACACAGACGGACTTAGCTCTGCAGCCGGGCAGGCGGCCCCAGCCACCGGGGGGTGCACTCCCGCCGGGACGGGACGCGGCCTTTCCCAACGGGCTGGGCCTCCCTTTGTGTGAGTCCCGGCACAAGGCGTGTAATCCCGCCGACCTGCCCAGCAGAGGCGGGCGGGCAGGAGCGCGCTTGGCTTCCTGTCTTGCTGAATGGCTTGAATGGGCGCTGCGCCCGCTCTTAATCTCCCAGCGGCTGACAGTCCCGGCGGAGGGGGAGGGGAGCAGGGAGGAGAGGATCGTCGTTCTCACGTCTCTTCGCCAGGCGGGAGGCGGGTGGGGCTGGCCTCTCTCAGTTCCGCCTGCCATTCGAGGGCAAGGCCGGAGACCGGCGGTGGGACTGCTCGCGCAGACGCGCTCCTGCAACCCTCTGCCCTTCTCCAGGACAGTCCTTGTCCGGAGCTGGGTGTGCTAAGGTTAAAAGCGGGGAGCTCGTGGTGAAGGGCTTTGAGGTCCCAGCACATCAGAACCCGAAGCACCGGAGGGATTTCATACCCTCCACTCTCATTTTACAAATGGGGAAACTCGTATGGGTTAGGGACATGTCTAAGGTCACACAGCGAGTAAATGGCAGACATAAATACAGATCCTTTAAAAGCTCCTGGCCTCAGTCGGGTGGCCTTTCCAATAGTCCAAGGACTGTTTCCCAAATTCTGTTCCCTGAGCACTCCCAACTGCTGGGAGATATTTAGTGCTCCTGACCAAAAAAAAAAAAAGTATGCGGTCGATATACCAGGAAATGCAACATATACACAATGCAGATAAAAAAGCAAAGATCCCACGGTTTGGGAAATGGGGACACCTGAAGACCAATTCCCACCAGTACTCAATATGCCCGTGTAACAAATATGCACTTGTATCCCCTAAATTTAAAAATTTTTTAAAAATTAAATAAAAAAAGAGGCAAAGCCCCTGAGAAGTCCTGCAGTAAGTCTACTTGGTTGATATTAATGCAACCCTTTCCAAGCATATTTGATAGTGTCCTTTTCACATGCACCTTTTCTCACATACACAATCTGGAAATTCTGCACAGGACCCTACCGTAAACTTTCCAGAAGTGATTATGAAGATGATGAGGATATTTTGGTTTAACCTCCTTAAAGTGTCCCCCATGTGGGGGTCTGTAAAATGGGAGTCATCTAATGTTTGTTTGTTTGTTTGTTTATTGAGTTGGAGTCTCACTCTGTCGCCCAGACTAGAGTGCAGTGGCCGCTCCTGGCCACCACAGCCTTGACCTGCCGGACTCCGGCGATCCTTCTGCCTCAGCCTTCCAAGTAGCTGGAACTACAGGCGTGTGCTACCACGCCCAGCTAATCTTTTGATTTATTGTAGAGATGAGGTCTCACCAAGTTGCCCAGGCGGGTCTGGAACCCACCGGCTCAGGCAATCCACTCACCTCAGCCTCCCAAGGCTCAGGATTACAGCCTGAGCCACCGAGCCTGGCTACCTAATGTTTATTAAGCATCTATTATTACCAGGTGCTTTCCACCTCAGTGCTTTCCACCTCAATTATCTTTGCTAAGCCACCCAAAAACCCTGTCCGATGGGTAATGCAACCTCAACTTTATAACTGTGGAAACTGAGGAACAAGAAGCTGAATACCTTGCTTAAGGCCACACAGACTATAGTCAGCAAAACTGGGTTTCTAGCCTGATACCTTCTGCCATGCCCCCCTCTCCTCTTTCCATACAGTCTGTTAATTAGAGGCAAAAACACAAAACTGGAAATTAAAGAAAAAAAAAACTAGGCTCATGTCCTATTCCACTCCTGATGTATTGTGTGACCTTGGACAAGACACCGTCCTCCGTGTCTAAGTCCTCTCCCCAACAATGGGAGGGTTGGACAAGGTGCCCAGTCCCTACAGGTGTCCCCTGCTCTAGCATCCCGTGACTCCATGACCCTGGTCTTTAGATACAGTGGTCTGGAGGGACATGTCTGTCACAAGAGCCCAGCCTTACGTCACCCGGCTTTTGAACAGTTCAAAAGGCGGGTGACGTAAGGCTGGGCTCATGTGAGACACCAGGACAGACCAGTAGACTGTCTGAGAAGGCAGGACATGTGCCAACTCACTCCTGACACCTTGTCAGAGCCATGGGAAACTGTCACCCAGGGTTGGAGTCAGGCCTACATGGTGACGGTTCTTGGTAGCATGACCTGTGATACTCTCACAGGTATCCACCTTCTTAATGGGTGGTGGAGAAACTTGCAAGACTGGTGAGGGTGGGGCCAGGAAAGGAGCAGGCAGGTGGTAAGAAGGCATTGAAGCATTCTAGACCTGACTTGATTTACTTTTTAGAAGCTCTGTTTGTCACTATGGAGCCAGCTGTTCCACCCCTTCCTTTTCTTTCTTTTTTTTTTTCTTTTAAAGAAGATGGTAGGCTTAGTTTGGGTCACCTCAGAAGCAGACTCTAAGACAAAGATTCAAATGCAAGTAGTTTACTCAGAAGGGGATCCCTAGAAGTGCTGCTAGGGACCATGGAAGTGAAGCAGAGAGGGGAAGAACAATCCATGGTGTTACCAGGCAAGCAGCCCCTCCGGGGAACTGGAGCTGGATCCTGCCGGGGCTCTGGGAGCCAGTGTGGTCCACGTTCATAGCCTCTGAGTGATCCCATCGAGAGCAAGGCAGCTGAAGGATGCATCCACTAACTCCTGTCAATCACTGGTTAAAGACTGCTCCTGGAGAGGGGCTGTTAATTTCTCAGCATGTCTGGACTGTGCTGGGAATGATGGACAGGGAGAGACACCAGGCAGAAAGGCAGATGCTGAGGGCATGTATGTGAGCATCAAAGTGAGGGCATGTGCATGAGGCACTAACCACAGAGGGTTAGTGAGCCAGAAACTGAAACACCTGGGAAGGAGGTCAAAGCTCCTCCACAAATCAGTAGGTGGGGCGGGGGCTTCAGTAAGTACTTGCCCTCTTTGAGCGTCAGAGGAACTTTGATGGAATTTTCTCACCATCAGATGAGAACGGAATGCTGTCCTGCCTATGATACACAGGAGCAAATCATAAGATATAAAAAGGCGATGAGTATGTGCCTACCCTCTCCAATTCGTTTCTTCCTATCTACCTGCCCCAATATCACATGTCAGTTCTCATTCATTCTACTAGGACTGTGAGCACTGAGATGGTCTCAGGACTGGCATATCTCTCCTGCCCATCCTGGTCAAGGAGCCATCTCTCTTAGAGTGGGAAAATAGTTTAGATCTAGAAATTAAGACCTTTAAGTGCAAGGGGAAGTAGAATGATATAGCAGAAATAATATGGGCCTGGGAATCGGGAGGCCTGGATTCAAATCTCAGTTCATTCATCTACCCAATATTTACTAAAGACCTACTGTATGCCAGGAGCTGAGGGTGCTTGATAAAGAAGACACAGTCCCAAAGGAAATCCACGTCTTTAGGTAGGCAAGCCCCTTATCCTTGCTTGCTTTGGTTTCCCCACCTGTGAAATGGGCCAGGTGGTTCTTGAGGTTTCTTCCATCACTACCATTTTTATTTCAAGTACCCAGGTCTCCTTGAGATCTCAGGGTTCATCAGAGGAAACACCACAGGATTTTGCTGAGGCTGGGGCCTATGGATTGAGGCAGGGAAAGCTCCATGCTGAGCCCTCCAGCGTGCCTGCCACAGCACCTGGGCTTTGTCTGCTGTGAGCACTGCGTAAGCTCTGCAAACAGCAGTTGAGGATGGTGGATTTGGTCAGCATTAAGCTGTATTAAGTCGAGATATTTCTTCAAAGAGTGCATTTTTGGATAAACATGGTACCAAAGCCACACTAAGAAGATGCAGCACTTATAAGAAGTGGCTTCATGCCGTCCCCAGCCCCGAGTGCAGAGGACTGCTCTCCTTATCCACCCACATGCTGGACACTGAAGAGAAAATCTCGCAGCATCCCCTACCTTTGGTCCTTCCCGGAAAACAGCCCTGGACCCAGTTATAGGCCCATGACTCAAGCTGATCCAATCAGGGGGCTCCATCCTCCTGGCTACTGTGATTGGTCCAGGGATGGTCATGTGGCAAACGTCAGGCAAATTAAAGTCCTTTCTTGGATTTTTTTTTCCTTTTAGCTGGTGCGAAAGAATCCTCTTTTAATGGGTCATGGAATTGAAAACTGAGAGCTTTTGGAGATGCTGTCCTCACCCCACAGGAAACCTCTGTGGCAGGGCCGAATTAAACCAGTAAGAGTTGAGAAGCTGAGAAGAGAGTCGTGCTGGTGTCTGTCCCGGGTCCCAGACCTCCCTAAGGCCAGCTCCACCCCTGCTCTTCTTGGTTACAATAAAAATGCCCTATTTACTTAAGCTAGTGTGAGTTTGATTTCTATCACTCCAAACCAAGAGAGTCCTAAATGAGACCAACATTTTCCATTTATTGAGCTCACTATGTATGGGGAAATTTTCATTGTGTCACTTGATATAATCTTGCACATAGCCACATGAGCCATATGCCCATTGTACACACAAGCTGAGACACTGAGGTCTAAGGGATGTACCTAAGGTCCCCCAGCTGTTAGTAACCAGCCAAGCGTGAATTCAAACCCAGGTCTTTCTAACATCAACCCTGCACCCCTAACCCTTTTGCCACAGTGCTCATTCACACTATGCCTTAAAGCTTCTGAAATTCTCACTTTCTGGGATGGCCACCCTCAGAACAGACCCAGCTTCCACAACTTGACCTTTTGTGTATTGGCTTCTTGTGCTGCATTTGAATTGCACTTGAAATGCCTCCCATAAGTGATTTTTCAATAATGAGCTGTTAGGATGGCTCTTAGCAGTTTAGAGTCGAAGTCCCCATGCTTGATCTCTCCTCACACCTTCACCAAGCTTAATGAATACTTTTTATTGATATCTCCTTTGGAAAGTGAGACACTTTTGATCTGACAAAATCCTGGCCTTAAAAATCGCAACTTGGATTGCCTGAGCCTGCGGGTTCGAGACCTGCCTGGGCAGCGAGACCTCATCTCTACAATAAATCAAAAAATCAGCTGGGCGTGGTAGCGCATGCCTGTAATTCCGGCCACTTGGAAGGCTGAGGTGGAAGGATCGCCGGAGCCCAGCAGGTCGAGGCTCCGGTGGCCAGGAGCGGCCACTGTACTCCAGTCTGGGCAACGGAGTGAGACTCCAACTCAAAAAAAAAAAAAAAAAAAATTGCAACTGATGTTGTTCTCTTCAAAGTCTCAGAGAGGTGAAGTGACTTGCCTAGGTTCACCCAGCTTGGCAGGAGCAGAGCAGAAATTGAAGCCCAATTCTTCATTTATTCTAGCCCTTTTTCTGATACATTTCTGAGTCTTTACAGCCCTCAGGGTTCCAATCATTCTGCCAGAGACCTCTGCATCCAGTCATAGGTGACAATGCCAACACTGATAGAGAGAGGTGAGGAAAGCCCCATGTTTTTGCTTTTAACCAGTAAGAGCTTGAGATGTCCTCATTAAAACTCCTGTGAACAAGACTTTAGTCAGAAAGTTGGGCTCCAACTTTCCCTCCAACCATAGAGCGTTCTCCCAAAGCCAGTGCAGGCTGTTGGGGGCCACAGGAGAGCTCAGGTCTGGCCCTGGCACTGGCAGTCAATCACTGAATGACCTTGAATATGTACATCGCCATCACTATCACCACAACCTACTCTTCTTCCAAAAAAAATCATAACACTCTTATAAAGCAGTTTTTTATGTGCCCAATGGAGTAGGTACTGGGTGACCTTAGGTACAACTCACATGACAGATGATGACCCTAACACACAGAGCGCAATGCAACGCAATAGCAAGCAGCAGAACTTGGATTTCAGCCAGCTATTCTCGTTCCAGAAACCATCCTACTGACCCCCTCACCATATCATCTTCCTTTTGAATTGTGAACCAGGGTGTTCTCTGCCATCAAACCATTCCAGATTTGGTAGGGAAAGGACACACAAGACAGCATGCTTCTGAGGCTAAGATTACCAACTGTGCATTCATATAATAGGGCTTTATCCACATATGGGAATACATTTATTTAATATCTATTTAGAGGTAGCCCACGGGGCTTATTTTATTATTTAAAGAAAAGGGGAAAAGTTACGTTCTCTGCCATTCACTCATGTGGGCAGATTGGGTGAATGTTATCTCAGCAGATTCTTCCCAGGACTTTAGAGTTTACAAAGCAAATTTTAATGCCTCTAAACTCTAAAGATCTTCTGACAAAGAGATTTGTCTCCCATTTTACTAACAAGGAAACAGAGACCAGAGAGAGGAAGACACTTGCTCTGTGTGCACACACACTCGTGTGTGTGTGTGTGTGTGTGTGTGTGTGTGTGTGTGTGTGTGTGTGTGTCTGTATGCAAGAAGAGCCGTGAATGCTCCCATGGGCCTGGATCCCAACTGTGAGTGGAGTTGTCAGTTCTGAAGCTTGGAAGGCAACGTTCCGGCCCACCGCCTGTGTATAGAGTCACTCAGATTTAGCTAAGTACACAGCAGCCAGGAGCCTGCATTTCAGCAACTGAAATCAGTGGGCAGCACAAAAATGCAGGTGTAGCTCCCTCCTCCTCCCCATTTGCCCCTTTCTTCCTCCTCCCACAGGGCAGAACTGCCTGGAACAGGCCCGCCCAGCCAACTAGTCTACACTTGTAACATCCAGAGAATAAGCACAGGGCAGTTCTGGGGCACATTTGGAGACATGTACCCTCAGACACATATATGTACACACACATGTACACATGCATGGCTTTCTAGAAGGCATACTCAGAAAAGGTGTGGGACTCTGGGCTCTGATCTGGCTCAGCCTCTGACTTTGGTGGCTTCTGACTATTCCTTCCTTTGAGCCTTGATTCCCCATTCGTAAAGTAGGAGTGATGACGTCTACCTCCCAGAGCTGTATACAAGTATACAAAAATAAAAAATAAAAATTTGATAGGATTCTAGAACTCTGGATCTGAAAGAGCCCTGGGAGAAACTAACCTAATGTTTTTGTTTCATAGACAGGGATGCTGAGACCCAGAAAGGGACAAGGAATTGCCCAGATTACAGAGCACACCGGGCACAGATTGATTAGAACACAAGCCTGACTCCTGCGCACCAAGCTCAAGGCATCAACAGAGCAAGGGGCTGTGGAAGGTGAGTTCTTGAACTTCCATGTGGATGTCATTTTCAAACCAAAATACTCTGTGAGCACCACTTACAAACACAAATTCACAAGAAACCTGTCATGAGGTGGAGGGTTCTCTTTCTTCTTCGTGAAATATTAGCTCAGACAGGCACACAGGGGATTTTATGACTCTCCGTTTGCTTAACATGTTTGATTTGCTTTATACCTACAGGTTCATACTAAGCTCTTGCACATCCGCTGGTCTCTTTATTGACACTGTATCAACTTGACTTTCTGTAAAAGATAAACTCCAAAATAGACAGAGAGCTGATCGCCTGGGAGGAAGGGGCCAGGTTTTGAGGCCACTGGGAGAGCTTGCCCCAGTCCTTGTCCATTTGCTTGCCCATCTGCGACCTGCCAGATTTGCCCTCAACTGCCCAAGTCTGCCCATTGAAGTTCTCCTCAACCCCTGGGGTCTGCTCCAAATAGCACTTCCTCCCCCAGACTCTACTTTGCCCTCTGTACTGTGGCTCTCCACATAGGCATCTGTCTACCTGCCAGGCTGGGTGCTCCTCAATAGCAGGGATGGAATCCCAGTGCCCCTCACAGGACCCAACCCACAGTTGCTGTTCAAGTTGATGTGTGTTTAGTGGGATGGTCCCAGGTGAACTTGAAGCTAAGGCATGCAGGTCAAAGAGAAAGGAAGAGCTTAAAGACAGAAAGTAAAGCATTGAGAAAGTCAACATACCTTCCTCTTCCTACCCCTGCCACCAGCCTATGTAACATCTGGGTAATGTGACAGGACATCATGGGTGACCTAGATTCTCCTTATAATAATTCCAGACATTTATTCAGCACATGCCATGCACCCTGCACTTCACATGCGTTAGCTCTAGTGCTGACACCAATCCTAATTCCATTGTCAAGATGTGGGACCTGAGGTCCAGAGACTTCCAAATATTTACTTGCAAGGAGAGAAACTAGGGCTTGATCTCAGATGTGTTTGATTCCCAAGCCCATACTCCTTCTATAATAACATGTTGCCTCTTTCAGAGTGCTAATATTCTCAGGATACTTGAGGCTAAGATGTTGTCCTCTGCAGTACTTTTGTTTCTTGGTGTAGAGGGTGGAAATAGTGAAAAAGGGGCTCTTCCCTGACCCTGACTCCTTGGTCGCTCTCCTACCGCTCTGTCTTGGTTTTCCCATTGATGCCCTGGACCAGATACACCCAAATTTGGTGGTGGTTCTGATGGACCATCCACATCTTTTACTTCCGCTTTCAGGAGCAAAGACAAGGAGGAGGTAAGTCAGGAGAAAAACCAATGCTGTCCTTGGAAGGGGCCTGAGGAGGAGCTTGGGCTGCCGGCAATGATGATAATTTGCCTCTCTGGTCATATTCCATGCAAACACAAGAACAAGGAAGGTTTCCACACCTGACTGAGTAGCAGAATCACCTGGGAATACTTTCTAAAATGCAGATTTCTGGGTTCTGCTTCTGAAAGGACAAAAGTCACACGTTTGGGCAGGGACAGGATTACACTTTTTACATATATATATTTTTTTGAGTTGAAGTCTCCCTCTGTCACCCAGGCTGGAGTGCAGTGGCACATTCACAGCCACCCCAGCATTGACCTGGTGGGCTCTGGCGATCCTTCTGCCTCAGCTTTCCAAGTGGCTGGAACTATAGGTGCACAATGCCACGCCCGGCTAATTTTTTTAAAATTTAGTGTGGAGACTAGGTCTCGCCAAGTTGCCCAGGCTGGTCTCAAACCCATGGGCTCAGGTAATCCACTCGCCTCAGCCTCCCAAAGTGCTGGGATTATAGGCTGAACCACAGAGCCTAGCCTATACATTTTTAACAAGTGCTCCAGATGCCTTATACCTGGAAAGGAGCTGGGAAGTGGGGGAAGAAGAGACATATTGGTCAAAAGTTACAAATCTTCTGTGATAAGATGAATAAGTACTGGAGACCTAATGTACAACATGATGGCTGTAGTTAATAATAGCTAATAATGTGTTGTATCCATGAAATTTACTAAGAGAGTAGAGCTTAAGTGCTCTTCTATCTCTCTCTCTCTCTCTCTCTCTCTCTCTCTCACACACACACACACACACACACACACACACACACATACACACACATGGTATGTAGGGTAATGGATATGTTAATTGGCTTGATTGTGGTTATCATTTGCCAATGTATACATACATCAAAACATCATGCTTTATACTCAAAATGTATATAATTTTTATTTGCTAATTATACCTCGATGAAGCTGGCGGGAAAAAAACTTGTTAAAAGGTTGGATATCAGAGGTTGCCAAAGCAGTATTCAGAGGGAAATTTATGGCTTTAATTGTCCTCACTATTTTTTTTTTTTGAGTGGAAGTCTTACTCTGTCGCCCAGACTGGAGTGCAGTGGCATGCTCCCAACCACCGCAACCTCGACCTGCTGGGTTCTGGCAATCCTTCTGCTCAGCCTTCCAAGTAGCTGGAACTACAGGCGCACCCTACCACGCCTGACTAATTTTTTGATTTATTGTAGAGATGAGGTCTCGCCAAGTTGCCCAGGGGGTCTCGAACCCGCCGGCTCAGGCAATCCACTCACCTCCGCCTCCCAAAGCACGGGGTTACAGGCTGAGCCACCGAGCCCGGCTGTCCTCACTATTAAAAAAAGAAAAATTTTAAAATAAGGAGTGAAACCAACTAAATTTTCAATCAGATGCTAAAAACGAATGAAATAAACTCAGAGGAAGTAGAAGGAAGAAACTGAAAGTAGAAATACTGAAATGGAAACAACCAACTCAAACAAACAACCAGAACATATGATCAACAAAACAAAAAGCCAGTTCATTGAAAAACTGAACCAAATAGGCCAACGTTAGAATAATTAAGAACACATATAATATAAAAAACAAAATTAAAGACAGTGTTGAAGGAGAATCCTTTCTACCGACACAGAGGAGATTTTAAAACATATAAGAAAAGCAAGTAGTGAGGAAACCACATTAAAAGGAGAAAAAGGACAAGCATGTACCAGGAAGGGCAGAGGGCTTCTTGAAATTTCCTGTCTCAAAAAAAAAAAAAAAAGAGAGAGAGAGAGAGTAAGAAATTTCCTGTCTCACTAGGATTCAATGTAATGGCAGGATCAGGCAGAGAAACATCATGACTAGGCTGCAGTGTGTGTCCAGGAAGGGCAGAAGCACAAGTTCCCCAGTGAGTGTGCATGGATCTTTGGAGTCAACTCAGCCTGCCCGAACCCCTCCCCTCCCTTCTTTTTCCTCCTCCTCCTCTTCCTTCTCCTCCTCCTCCTCTTCTTCTTCTTCTTCTTCTTCTTTTTTAAGTCAGTATCCCATTCTGTCTCCCAGGCATCAAACTCCCGGACTCAGGCAATCCTCCCACTTCAGCCTTCTGAGTAACCGAGGCTACAGGCATGTGCCGCAATGCTCAGCTAATTTTTTAAAAAACTCTTTTTGGAGTGAGGTCTTACTACATTGCCTAGAATGGTTTCAGACTCCTGGGGCTCAAGCAATTCTCTTGCCTTGGCCTTCCAAAGCGCTGGGATTACAGGCGTGAGCCATCTTTCCCTTCTTGAACTTACCTTCAACTTTGCTTTAGAGAGGGCTGGCAGAGTGTGAAGGGATCTTTTGGCACTCCCAGCTCTTACTGTCTCCAGCTCAGGGGTGCTTTGTATGTACAGGGTCTCCTCTTGTCAGTGACCCCAAGGCATTTCCTCCTGGGGTGGTCCAGTCTCAGCAGAGCCTCACTCAGTGGGAGGTCGGAAAGGAGCGACCCCACCCAAGGGCTCCTCCTTCCTCCTGAAAGCTGTTTGGGCTAGGGACCAGGGCCAGAGGAATCTGGGGCAGTGAGGATGCTGGCCCCAGGAGACAGTAGCCGCCTCACCTCCTACAGTGTCACTTTTCTGTATAGAACCCATTTTATAATCCCTACCACATCCTACCCTCCCCACCTCTGCCCTGTCTTCTCCTGCCTGAGTCCTTACCAGTGGAGTGTTGGTAATTGTTTAACAAAGGCTCTCCACCCCCAAAATGCATGCCTATATATGTGTATATAAATTTATCATAAATTTTTCTGATATGAAAAATATGTAGCCCATGGTTTACAAATAACAATATGCAATATTCTTCATTATAGATTTCATACACCTTTAATTTCAGTGCTGCTGTCCCTTGTAAAATCCACTATCAGTTTTTGTAGTTCTATCACCAATGATAGTGTTACAAAATCAAACTACGAGCAAATGCTTGTTTACTATAGGATTCAGCAAAGAAGTCATTCATGTCATGGAACGTAGTTCTCTCATGAATGTTGATTGAGATTTTTGTTTATATTAATGACTAAGACAAAAATGGAATAATGAAGATATACTGGAACTTCACTCATTCATCCATGACATTGGTATATTTTTGGCTGAATCAGATAATAGTTTCAAATATGAGAAGAATTTCCTCATATGTTTGTGCTACTCATGATATATAAAAGCTATAGACCTGGCAGACTTTTAAATTTAATCTGTATTATTAACCTTTTTAAAAAAATTTTTTTCTTAAGTCCAGACTCTAGGCAATCAATAAAACATTAAATCAAGTTCAGATTTGTAATGTTTACCCATTTCCATGGTGTAAATACTCCCACCATGGCCAGTTTCAAGCTACCAAAGTGAACTCTGGATACAGAGTTGGAAAGAGATGCAGTAGCACATCATTATATAGCATTTCATCAAACCCATGCAATAGATGTAACAATCTCAAGGGCATAGGTAATCATAAAATGTAGTAAACTAATTCAATGTGTTGAGTATTGAGATTAACTTTTGTTTCAAATATTATTTATTAAATTGTAAACTTCTCAACTATATTTTCAATAATATCTATGTCTAAGCACTGGTAAGTGAGATTCCCGAAAAGTTAGTAGTCAGCTTTCCATAGCTGGCACAAACCATCTCTAGCATGCCACATGTGCTCACCCTACTTCATGGTCTAAATGCCACTTCCTCCTAGATGCCCTCTCTGATCTCTTCAGGCAGAGACCACCCCTTCCTCCCATGTGCTTCATGAGGGTGAACACTAAGTCTGATCTGCCTTTCTCCCTCAGGACCTGGCACTGAGTAGTTTCCATTACTCAGTAGACATGTGCCAAAGCCATGTATTTAACCAGCCCTCTCCACCCTAACCCCGGGAGCTTCCATGACCTGATCCTCCTGCTGCATGGTCACCAGCTCCTCCACTCTGCCCCTTCAAGTACCCCTGCAGGCCATGTGGAAACTGTAGGGACAGGTTCTCAACAGCAGGAGCAGTCATTTGGCCTTGGTTTCCCCATCTGTGAAGTGCAAGGAAGAAAAGGGTAGAAAGAAGAAAATCACACTGATAATCCTTCTAGTCTCTTTTTCTGGGCGTATGGTTGCGGGTAGTTATATTTGGTCTATACATGCAAGTTAGTGTGTTTTTAATTTGATTTAATGTTTTATTGATTGCCTAGAGTCTGGACTTAAATATCATAAGCAATTTTCCCTGTTCCTGTATTGTTTTCAAATCTGCTACTATTAGCGGAAGCAGAAAATGTCAGATTTTATGTAATTGAAATTAACTTTACCCTTTTTTGAGACAAGTGTATAGGTTTTTGGTTTCCCGAACCAGTTTTACCTCCTCACTACCAGCATAGTGTTTTTATTTTAGAAAATATATGTTAACCACAGACTTTATTGTTGTTTTGTGTGCTTTTGACTGCTAGTGCTATTGTACATTTTTCTGTCACTTTTTCCTACTAGCAGTCCCTGCCCTCTTAAACAGAGAGCTTGGATCACAAAGCAACTTGATTCTTAGTGTCTTAAGTCATTACCAACACTGGGGGCTCCTAGAGTGTATAGAATTTTGATCCCAGACTATGATTTTTGAGTGAATACAGCTGCCATTTGTATTCTTCTGGGCATTTCTTCTGTCAGACTGTTAAATATTGCCTTTTGCTGGGGTCAGTGGGCCAGCCTCTTGAGTCTTTGTTTGCTTCTACTCTGAGAAACCAGACACAATAACTACACTTGTTAGAATTGCCTAGAAGAAAACACACTCACTGAGTGTGAGAGTCTGGTTACTTTATTATAAGGAACATGTATGAGTTCATGTTATCTTGACAGCCTGCAGGCCTTACAGGTTTATATCCTAACTCTTGGTTGGGGTTGCAGTGTCTGCCAATACTGAGTCAATTTCCTCCACCACCCCATCAACCCCCTGCAAAAAAACAGTGACTACATTTGGTTTTTATAAAAATCATACTGGGAGAACACATATGTGTAACAATACCTTTACGTGCATTGAGCTTGAGATCGTATGAAGCCTTTTAGATATGTCACTGATGCTCACAATGAAAAGACTGCACATCTTACCTGAGATCCCATAGCTAGTCTGCAACAGGGCTGGCCATCAAATTGGGACTCAGACCATTGCTCCTTAGCTAGATGTGAGGTCTGCGTGACTTGGGATCCTGTGTGACTGGCTCCTTCACATGTTTGCTCATGTTCAAAATGCAGGATGTGGGGAAACTACCTTTAAGTACAATAAAGGGGAAACAAGCTGATGAGCTCACACGGTTTTTGTTTGGGACGATACCTGTTTATCTAACTGACGCTCCCTAAATCGCTAACACAGTCTTTGCAGCCAGCAGATGGGCCACCCTGGATCTGAGACATTGGCGTCTCTCTCTGGAGTTCATAAGGTCATAATTCAATCCCTCCTGTCCATCTTGTGTTGAACAAATTCAAGAAGACAGGGGTGACTGTGGGGAAGGGACCACTAATGCCATCCTGAGGACACCTACAGGGGCCTTGGGATTTCTGTGGGCAGGTGGAGTCTGTAGGATTTTGTGGTACAGGAAGGATTTCCTATGAGAAGCATTCCATAAATGAGGCATTAGCCCCAGGGTAGTGAGACAATATGACATAGATCAGGGCCCTTGAGTTTGGAGTCAGACAGACCAGGGCTGGAATCCTGACTCTGCCACCTATGTGACCCTGAGAAGGTCACTCAACCTCTCAGGTTCAGTCTCCATGTACCTAACTGTGATGCTTCCCCCAAAGACCTGTTCTATGTGTGACTCTGTTTCTTACTTTATTTCTTGTGTTCTGAATGTCCAGTCTTAAAAAATTAGACCCTTCTTTGGGATGAAATATTCAGTGCATGTCCATCCAGGTCCCTTTACTATTTGGGGGCCTGCCTGTGGCCAGTATCTGCATCTCTTTGTCAGAGGGCAGAGCTCAGGGCTGCTGGCGACTGCTTTGCCTACACACAAGAGAGCTGGAAGTACCTGGAGATTGACCACAGCCAGCCTCTTCTCCAGTGACTGAGGGGTGTTGAGGCATAAATACTCCAGCCTCGTTGTCCCTGACCTGTTTTTCCGGGAGCACTCCCTAATATGTCATGTCTACCCTCCTCCAGGATTGCTTTGGGGACCACAACTTCAGATGCAGCCATGGAGAGTCTGTAAGACAGAACCCAAGTGGGCTTTCTCAGACTCCCAAATGGGCTGCTCTATTCAAACTCTTAAGTCAGCCTGACTGGCTGCATTTTTTTTTTTTAAGAAAAAGAAATTGCTAAAACCTTTCAATAAAGCATTAAGCAATCATTTTTGTAAAAGCTCTTTTAGAAAATCATTTCTTTGTAGAATTTAAAAGGAGTTTTTACATATATGGTTTCAATTGAGTCTCATTATGTCGCTGATATAGGAAGAAATTATTATCCCTTTTTTTCAGGTGAGGAAGTTGAGGCTCATATTGATGACATAATTAGATTAAAGTTATCCAAGAGGTACATGGCAGAACCGGGTGTAGAAACCCAAATTTTCCAACTCTTGTTTGATTTTAGTCGGTGGCACAGAGCTTTAGTTTTGTTTGTTTGAGTAGGAGTCTCATTGTCGTTCAGGCTGGCACACTCACAGCCCATGCAGCCTCAACTTGCTAGGTCCAGGCGATTCTTCTGCCTCAGCCTTCCAAGTAGCTGGAACTACAGGTTCACACCACCATGCCCGACTAATTTTTTGATTTATGGTAGAGAAGAGGTCTTGCCAAGTTGCCTAGGCTGGTCTCGAACCCCTGCCCTCAGGCAATCCTCTCACCTCTGCTTCCCATAGCAGCTGTGAGCTTTATTTTTGATGGTGTGATTAATGATAATGAAAGTGCTTTCAGTGCATCTTTATTAGGGTTTTTTTTTTTTTTTTTTGAGTTGGAGTCTCACTCCGTTGCCCAGACTGGAGTGCAGTGGCCGCTCCCGGCCACCGCAGCCTCGACCCGCTGGGCTCCAGTGATCCTTCCGCCTCAGCCTTTCGAGTAGCTAGAACTACAGGTGTGCGCTACCACGCCTGGCTAATTTTTTGATTTATTGTAGAGATGAGGTCTCGCCTGCCCAGGAGGGTCTCAAACCCGCGGGCTCAGGCAATCCACTCACCTCAGCCTCCCAAAGGCGCGGGATTACAGGCTGAGCCACCGAGCCCGGCTTTATTAGTGTTTTTAACATATCTGTTCATCCTTTGCTAATGTTCTCAGTCAGTTCACTCCATTATTCTTAAAAAGGAAAAACTTTTAATGTTATTTTTCTTGCCATAAAAGTACTACATTCTCATCTCATAAAATTTTCTCATAAAAAAGAGCAAAATGAAAACACTTTTTATGATTCCAACAGTTTTTCTAGTCTTCTAGTATTTTCTTCCAGTTATTTCTTTTTTTCGTGCATAGTTCTTTCTGTGTCTTATATTCAAAATAATGTACTCTTAATTTACACCTATAATTCCCTGTACTATTAATAGATAGATCAATGACAAATGAATAAACAATAAGGGAAAGGAAATGGCTCCTGCTTATAGCAAAATGCCAAATAACAAATGTGAAGAGAATACTAGAAGTAGAAGATAATCATTTTGCAGCTATCATGGTAAGAACAGATTTGAATAAGAATCTTCAAAGGGTGTGACATCTTAAAGGAAAAAGTTTAAAATAATTGTTTTATTTTAGAATAATTTTTTACTATGGAAAACCAACAGAGGTAATGCAGAAAAATCACATATGCCCTCACCCAGTATTCCCTAATGTAACATCCACCATTATCATGGTGCCCTTGTCAACACAAAGACACCAGAGTTGATGCATTAAACTCTAGACCTTATTTTAGATGGCAGCGGTTTTCCCACTTATATCTTATTTCAGCTCTAGCATCAAATCCAGGATACATTGCATTTAGTGGTCTTGTTTCCTTAGACTCCTCTGGTCTGTAACAATTTCTGTCCTTCCTTGTTTTTCATGATCTTGACAGTTTTGAGGAGTCCTGTTCAAGTATTTTGTAGAATGTCCTCAGTTTAGATTTCCTAACATTTTCCCCATGACTAGACTAAATTTTGTTTTTTCCCTCCAGGGTGGAATGTTGTGGCATGATCATGGCTTACCATAGCCTAGACATCCTGGGCTCAGGTGATCCTTCCATCTCAGCTTTCCTAGTAGCTGGGACTATGGGTGTGTGACACCATGCCCGGCTAATTTTTAAAAATTTTTTAAGAGATGAAATGTTACTATGTTGTGTAAGCTGGTCACAAACTCCTGGGCTCAAGCAATCCCCCTGCCTTGACCTCCAAAAGTGCTGGCCTTAGACTAAATTTTGATATAGAGCAGGATATTTGTGTGAACTGAAACTATCTGATAACAGATTATTTATTCGTTGCAAGGGAGAATAGAGCAACTATGTAATAGACAAACTAGACCTCATTTTTACCAAGTGATGAAAACTAACATCACAAATGGGGACAGGGACACAGCATCACTTACATAGAAGTTCAGCCTAGAATGCATAACCTGAATCTAACTTGATAAGGAAACATCAGATGAACTCAAAACGAAGAACATCCTATTTTTAAAAATCCTGTATTGTCCCCAAATGCCTATGTCAATGAAAGAGGAAAAGAAAAGAAAAAGCCCGAGGAAGCTGGTCTAGACGAAAGAAGACCAAAAAGACATGGAATGCAATTTGTGACTCTGGACTGGTTCCTGGGCTGGAGGAAATGGCTAGAAAGGACATCATTAGGAAAATTGAAAACAGGGGAAAAAAGATAATAGATGGCTGAAGTTGTTGTCCAGTGTTACCTTTTTAGGGGTTGGCTACTATATTGTTATGCAATAAAATGTCCTTACTGTTAGGAAACACACTGATGTATTTGGGGTTAAAGGGCATGATGTATGCAGCTCACTCTCAAATTGTTTAGGAAAAAAATAATGTGGCTTGGAGAGAATGGCAAAAAAAAAAGCCGAATGGTGACAGTTGGTGAATCTGAGTAAAGGGAATAAGGGAGTCCTTTATCCTAATCTTGCAACTTTCCCATAAGCCTGAAATTACTTCCAAATAAAAAATAATTTTATACATAAACTAGATATATGCAGAAGAATATATGAACCTATGTGTAACTTTAAAGTTCCACATGATCATATTTCACATGTGGAAGATTTGGATACCTGCCTTTTAGACAGAATAAATTGTTTCCATGGTACTCATGCATCTGTAAAATGGGAAGCAGTCTCACCCTTGCAACCGTCTTCTCAGGAAATATACACACAGCCTTGGTTTGCAAGTTCCACATGCTTGCATGTGGCCTTGAAAAGAAGACCATGTTGATGCTGTTGGAGGTAGGATATCACAAGCTGCATGCTATCCCCTTTTCCATGAAGAGGAGTCTGGTTTTGAGCCATCAGGAGCATTTCAAAACCTATTTTTATGATCCTGTCAATCCTATGACCCTGTCAATCAACTGCAACTAGCAAATATCCCAGGATGTGGCTGATCTACAAACAGAGGGGAGGTGAGCAGCTTCACACACAGGGAGACACCAACAGGTGGCCCCAGTCTTTCTTCCTGGAGCCAACAAGGAGGCAGGTCACTCTCCCAGGACTAAGGAGATGGAACCATTCTTTCCAGCCCCCTAGGTCATATGTCAGTTACAATAATAATCTCACTAGATTTACTGAACACCTATCCTGTGCCCGGCCCTGTGCTAAATGCTTTACATGTGTTACCTAATTGACACGTGCTTTTCATTTTACCCTCAAAAGGCCCTGTTACTCCCCCATTTTATGGATGAAGAGACTCAGCGAAGTGAAATACCTTTCCTGAAGACTCATATGGAGTGATTAGTAGGTTAAAACCAAACCAGATTGGTTGAACCTGGAAGCTGAGATGATGCTCTTTCTCCAAGAGTTTGAGCCAGAATCCTAATATCTTGATGCTGGTCTGGACTTTGCTGTCCCATGAAGAGCTCTGCGAACGCCACAGCTCAGGGCCCACTTGAGGGGAGATGAGTTATCTTCCCCTTGTACCTCCTCCTTCTTCCTTTCTTTCTAAACCTCATGCTGCCCCATCTAGAGCTTTCTTAATCACCACCTAGCAGATCTCCTTGTCTGTCCTCTCTCAACTCGAATTTGCCTTCTGCATGGCCATCAGAATTATTGTCCTAAAACTCTTCTTTGCCTGGGTGTAGTGGTTCATGCTTGTAATCCCAGAACTTTGGGAGGTTGAGGTGGGAGGATCACTTGAACCCAGGAGTTCAAGACCAGCCTGGGCAACATAGTGAGATCTTGTCTCTACAAAAAAATCAAAAAATGAAATGGACTTGTTTGTATACCCGTAGTCCCAGCCACTCAGGAGGCTGAGGCAGAAAGACTCTTTCTTAGAAGGAGGAAAAATGAGAAAAGAGCATTTGAATTCATACACTTCCTGAAAAGTTTTGGATGCCAGGGTTTGGAGTGTGGTCTGTATTCTGCTGCTGAAGGTATTTCAGCATGGAGTGAGTTCCTTAAAGGGGTGTGACATCATCTGAGGGGAGTGGCATCACCAGAGCAGAATGACATCCTCACGAGTGACATCGTCAGAGGGAGTGACATCCTCAGAAGAGAATGGCATCATTAGAGAGGAGTGACATAATAAAGAGGAACTTTGCTCGTGTTGTTATTGTTTTTGAGTCAGGGTCTCACTCTGTCACCCAGGCTGGAATGCAGTAGTGTGATCATAGCTCACTATAACTTCGAACTCTTAGACTCAAGCGATTCTCCTGCCTCAGCCCTTCCCGAGTAGGTAGGACTACAGGTGCACGCCATGCCCAGCTAATCTTTTTATTCTTTTTAAAAGAGGGGGTCTCACTATGTTGCCCAGGCTGGTCTTAAACTCCTGGCCTTAAGAGATTCTCCTTAGCCTCCCAAAGTGCTGGGATTACAGGCATGAGCCACCTAGCCACGCTTTATTTGTTTTACAATTTGTGTGTGTGTGTGTCTCTAGGTGTGAGAGACGGGAAACAGTGTTATTGAGTGTCTTCATCTGGTTAGAAAAAAGTGACCAATATTTTCTGCCTATTCTACTAATTCAAACACTGATTTTTCTCCACACAATGAGTATGACCTTATTCTTTAAGATAGTATATTGTGTTTTATTTTTAATGATAGGAAAAAAAAAAAAGGCATTCCATATTGGATTGTGGTAAACATTGATTGGAAACCTCCCAAGTTATTGTCTTCTTTCATACAACTTGAAATGAATTAAGTACAAGTCAGGAAGATAAATATTTGAGAGTGATGGGTAGGTTTAAAGAATGTTTACCAATCCAGGTAAGAATGAGAGCCACTAAAAGGTCCCCCCTCCTGTCCTCATCACCATGTTACCCTGCAGAAGGTCAAGTGGCTTTATGCACTAGGCTAATTCTCTGCATTCCTTATCAAGGGGCAAGGAGGGGGAGGGTGAAGTCACTGCTGTCACAAGCAGCCAGTGGCCAGGAGGGGATTAGGACCAGAGGCCTACAGTTGCTGGGATAAGTCAGATACTCTATAACCTTCCTTCAAAGGCTGAAAAGCAGAAGCTTGGGCTTCATTCATTTTGGACAGAAACTTAGAAAAAGAAACAGGTAGATTGACATCTAGCTGTCTTTAAGACAGGTGACCTCAAATGACATTTACATAATATGCTATGGCAAGGGTTCTCAATCCCAGGGCCACAGACCAGTACCGGTCTGTGGCCTGTTAGCAACCGGGCCACCCGGCAGGAGGTGAGTGGCAGGCAAATGAACAAAACTTCATCTGTATTTACATCCCTCGAATTATCACCTGAGCTCCGCCTTCTGTCAGATCAGCAGTGGTATTAGATTCTAACAGGAGCGCAAACCCTGTTGTGAACTGTGCATGCAAGGGATCTAGTTTGCACACTCCTTATGAAACTCTAGTGGCTGATGATTCTCCCCACAACCCCAGCCCATCCGTGGAAAAATTGTCTTCCATGAAACCAGTCCCTAATGCCAGAAAGGTGGGTACTGCTGTGCTATGGTTTATCACATGCATCTCACCAGCCTGCTAAAAAGAAAAGAGGTCTACCCTGAAGGCTGAGTTCTAGCCCCACCTCAGTTACTGACTTGCTGGATCATCTTAGGCAGGTAACTTATTTTCTTTGAGTACTAATCTCATCATGTGTAAAATAAGGGTTGGAGTAGGTAACATCTTAGTTGGTCCCTGATTCTTCCTTTGCAACCTACATGACAACTCTGAGACAGGTGGGGAAAAGAGAATTATCCCCTTTTTACAGATGAAATAAAACTCAGGCTCACTGAAGAGAAGAATCCTGACCAAAATTGCAGTGTAAATAAGTGGGTTTGAATTCCCTAACTTTTGAAGTCTTCCTATCACATTGAAGACCCCATTGCTTGACTGCTGTGAGCATTTCTGTACTTCAGACTAAAGGCACTGAAGGTGAAGGGACAGCAAGGGCAAAGGCCCAGGGACATCCACATCCCCCTTGATGCTCATTCCTTTCTCTTTAGGGGTCCAAAAAATTAGGTTACTGATTGATGCAAACTTGAGTTTCATCAAGACTTAAGACACCACAGGCAGACAGCTGGAAATAACCACAGAATGACAAGAATGCAGTCGTCTCTCTTAGGCATGTCCACAAAAGACATACTGACTGAGTCCAAGCAGAGAAATGAATGAGCTGAGAAGCAACCCCACCAGGCCACACGAGCAGCAGTGACATGTGTTCGAAAGATGCCAACTGCGCAGTCACATGCCAGTCACCCTGCTGTGGGCATGACCCAAGTCATCTTATTTATAGTAAGTCCTTTACATGCAAACAAGTTTTGTCCCAAGAGTGCATTTGTAAGCCCCATTTGTTTGTAAGTCCAACAAAGTTAGCCTAGGTACCCAACTAACACAATCAGCTATATCATATCAGCTACATCACTGCTGCTTTTATACTTGCTTCTGGTCATCCTGGGCTTGAAATAAAAATACTGTACTACTGTACCCTATACAGTACTGTAAAGTACACAAAAGCACAACTACTTGTAGAGGATACAAGCATGTGATGATGTACGCCAGACATATGAACTAACTTGTGTGATTGGACATATAAATGCTTGTTCTCGTCTTTGAAAGTTTGTAATTTGAAGGTTTGTATGTAGAAGACTTACTGGATTCCTCACAGCAGTAATAGAGGTGGGAAACATCATCATCCCATCCTACAGAAGAGGAAGTTGAGGTCCTCCATGCTTGGGAGAGTCTCTATGTGTTGGAACTGGGATAGGATTTGAACTTGGGGCTGTCTGTTTACAAGAACAAGGTCTCTTTCCATAACCCCATGGACACATGTTGCCTTCCAGATTACTTTGGGATCACTTTAAAATTTATGTAGTCACACACAAAAGAAGAGTAAATGGTCCTCCTGAGCCAGTAATAGTGGATACCTTTGGGAAAGAAAACTGGGAGGTTCGTGGGCATGGAAAGGAGGGAGATTTACTTTTCAGATTCTTTACACTTGAAAAATGTATGTGTGTAGTACCTATTCAAATGAATTAATTAAACTTAACAAAAGGTAATTTAGTGCATTCATTTCCTGTGGCAACTATAGTAAATTGCTACAGCCTTGGTAGCTTAAAACAACAGAAATTTGTTCTTTCACAGTTCTGGAGATCCGAAGCCTGAAATCAAGGTGTCAGGAGGGAAATCTTTTCCTGCTTGTGGTGGCCTCAGGCATTCCGTGGCTGGTGACCTCATCACTCCTATCTCTGTGATCACATGACTTCTTCCTTCTCTTCTCTGTGTGTCTGTCTTACAAGGATACATGCGGTTGCTTATAGGACCTACCCGCATAATCTGAGATAAACTCTTCCTCTCCAGGTCCTTAACTTAATTGCATCTTTTGCCATATAAAGTAATAATCACTCTTTGGCTATATAAAGGAATTGTCACAGGGAGCAGGGATTAGGATGTGCACATGTCTTTTGGGGGACCTGTCATCCAACTCACTACACTAGAAATTAGCAAATGAATCTTAACTTCTCCCCTGTCAGGTGTTATTATTTTTCCCTTAGTGTATCCAAAGGGATTTCAGATAGGACACTTGTGTCTAAAAATAGCAGTTATAGGTTTGAATCTCATCTGTAGTGCTTTTCTATGACCTTCTTGAAGAGTTATGTGCATAAGCTTGGGAGTGAGCCTGATGTAATTTCTTTGTGTGTGTGTGTGTGTGTGTGTGTGTGTGTGTGTGTGTATGTGTGTGTGTGTACTTATTCTAAACTAATATTGTTCTTTTCTTTATTTCAACAAAATCACTAAATACATTACTAAAATCAACATCTTCACACAAATTTTACTCTAAAGATACTAATGTCAGGTGAGCTTGGGTGTCATTGTGATATTTAGATTGTTTTTCATTCATTTTAATTTGTAGAAACTTCACTCTACTGAGGAAATACCAACTGCAATTGTCTCAGAAATATTTATTTATTTATTTATTTATTTATTTATTTTTTGAGTTGGAGTCTCACTCTGTCGCCCAGAATGGAGTGCAGTGGCTTGCTCCCAGCCACTGCAGCCTCAACCTGCTGGGCTCCGGCGATCCTTCTGCCTCAGCCTTCCAAGTAGCTGGAATTACAGGCATGCGCTACCACGCCCAGCTAATTTTTTTTATTCATTGTAGAGATGAGGTCTTGCCAAGTTGCCCAGGCGGGTCTCGAACCGGTGGGCTCAGGCAATTCACTTACCTCAGCCTCCCAAGGCGCGGGATTACAGGCTGAGCCACTGAGCCCGGCTGTCTGATGTAATTTCTAATCTCAGCTCCTTCATCTGCCACTTGGGGGACCTTTAGGAAAATCAGTCTCTCCATTTTTCCAGACTAAAACTTATAAAGCATAAATTTGATGACATTACATCCCTTCTTTCAGGACTTCAATGGCTCCCCAAACTCTCCAAACATACTACACACCCCTTGCCTTGGCGTTCAAGGCCTCCTAATCTTCCCTGTGTTCCCTACTCAGGCCCTGCATCCCAGGCACATTCTTCTCATCATAATATAGACTTGCCTTACTCTTCCCTCCTTCCCTGTGCAGCTCATGCTCTTCCCCTGCCTGGAATCTCTTTTCCTCCTCATCAACATGTGTTGACATCCTTCTTATCTGTCGAGGCCCAATCAAATGCCACCTCCTCCATGATGCCGTTACTCACCTTTTCAAACAGACAGAACCTCTACTTCCATGACTCCCTCCCTGGGCCCACCGCATCTCCTATAGCATGTGTGGGGCATGGCTCTTCAGTGCAGGCCTCTCCACTGACCTCACCCTTTCCTGGTGAACAGCAGGCTCTGGCAGGCAGGAAATGTGCATCTTATACACTGTCAGAGTCGGGAGCAAGGCCCATCATAAGATAGGTACTGTTTCTTAAGTTGAATTGATGTAAAATAATAGAATCTATAGTGGAAGGTTCCTTAGTAGTCATGTGTTCAAAATCTCTCATTTCACAGACGAGGGAACTGAGAACCAGACGGAGTGGACTTGTCTTCCAGTCCAGTCCTTCAGGAAAATTTGAGGGATTCAGAGAGAAGGTTAAAAGGTGCTATCTGGGACCCTATTAGCCTCTGGCTTGGAAGTCTGTCCATTTGTAATGCTATGAAATGGCCAAGGGCATGATTTCATGGTGAAATTTGTTTTAAAGAATCAAATATAGGCCGGGAGCAGTGGTTTAAGCCTGTAATCCCAGCATTATGGAAGGCCTGAGGTAAGCGGATTGATTGAGCCCAAGGGTTTGAAAACAGCCTGGGCAACATGATGAGACCTCATCTCTACAATAAATAAAAAAATGAGCTGGGCATGGTAGCGCACGCCTATAGTTCTGGCTACTTGGAAGGCTGAGGTAGAAGGATCACCTGAGCCCAGCAGATTGATGCTGGGATGGCCATGAGTGTGGCACTGCACTCCAGCCTGGGCGATGGAGTAAGACTCCAACTCAAAATGGTGGCTCAACCTGTAATCCTGCGCCTTTGGGAGGCTGAGGTGAGTGGATTGCCTGAGTCTGCAGGTTCGAGACCCGCCTGTGCAGCGAGACCTCATCTCTACAATAAATCAAAAAATCAGCCGG
>NW_007246373.1:317045-344972 GCF_000164805.1 Carlito syrichta | reverse complement strand
AAAAAAAAAAAAAAAAAAGGAATGAAAAGAAACAAATATTATTTGGCTTATTTCCCACTATGCTACAGCTATTACCAACAAATTCCAACCCTAATCTCACACTTGACTTCGTTAGAATGCTCTTTTTTTTTCTTTTTTGAATCGGTGTCTCACTCTGTCACCCAGGCTGGAGTGCAGTGGCATGATCATGCTCACTGCAGCCTCAACCTACTGGCCACAAGCCTACTGGTCCCAGACACCCAAGAAGCTGAGACTACAAACACATACCACCACATCCAGCGACTTTTAAAAATTATTTTGTAGGAATGAGGTCTCACTATATTGCCCATGCTGGTCCCAAACATCTGGGTCCCCAAACATCTGGGTTCAAGCAGTCCTATCACCTGGGCCTCCCAGAGTGCTGGGATTATAGGCGTGAGCCACCACGCCCTGCCTAGAATGCACTTTTAATTTCACTCTGATGTCTTTTTTTTTGTTATTGTTGTTGTTTTTATTGATTGATTGATTGATTGATTTTTGAGTTGGAGCCTCACTCTGTCACCCAGACTGGAGTGCAGTGGCACGCTCCCAGCCACCGCAGCCTTGACCTGCTGGGCTCCGGCGATTCTTCTGCCTCACCCTTCCAAGTAGCCGGAACTACAGGTGCGCGCTACCATGCCCAGCTAATTTTTTTTGAAATTTATTGTAGAGATGAGGTCTTGCCAAGTTGCCCAGGTGGGTCTCGAACCCGCGGGCTCAGGCAATCCACTCACCTCAGCCTCCCAAAACGCGGGATTGATTGCAGGCTGAGCCACGGAGCCCGGCCTTGTTGTTGTTTTTAATCTTTCCTTATCTTTAAGCCAGAACTACCCTCCAGATTCAAAGTTTTGGAGCTGTTTTGACAATGCTACTTTCCCAGGGGAAACACGAGCAGAAAATGCAAGTTGCCTTACCTATCAAATCTTTCCAGGCATGTAAAACCTCAGAAAGGCAAACCAGTCTTCATCATCATGTCTTTGTTGTCTAGCAAAGTGTAAAAAGCCAGACTAGCACACCTGTGGCTATTATCAAAACCAAACCATTTCCCACCCCTCTGAGTTTTCTGCTCTGAATGCATGCACCTGACAGCCACAGATGAGAACCCAGCCTTGGAGGGCCCAGAACTAAGGCTCAGATGAGTTAACTAAGGAATTAGAAGGATTTCATACTAAACCTATTCATCTGGTTGTATTGAAGTATCCTCCAGCTCCACACAGCCATGGATAGCTGAATTTTTGTTTGACATTTTTACATGGCATTTTATGCCTGCCTGAAAACAGGTCACAGGCCTGCACAGAAAGAGGAAGGGCCAGATCTGAACTCTGAAGGCCAGGGCTTAAGTTCTGGAGCCAGCTCCCTGAAACCTCCAAGCCTCAACTACCTCATCTGTAAAAGGTTTTCACCAGGACCGCATTAGATTATGTATTTGACCGTGGGTTCAAGCTATAAGGTGATATGCATTGTTCATGTTATTACCAACTTGAGAGAAAAAGGAAAGCAAAACTTGGTGAAGCAGGGAAGGCCCTTTATCTGGATTTTCTCTATTTCATAAAGGTTGAAATCACTCACCCCTCCCAATCTCAGTTCTTTGATGTCTGGCTGAGGAAAGGGCTAGTCCTAACACTGGGGATAGAAAGAGTTTGCAGGGACACCCAAGTGGACTTAGCTGTAGGGAAGGGGTGCTGGTATGTGGCAAAATGTTACCCCAAGGATGCTCAGGGCCACCATCCAAAGACAGTCCGTACATTTCTGCATTCTATGAGGGACATCTTCATTACTCCTTCTGGATCTCAAATATTTGAAACCACCGTCATCTCTTGGAAGGCAGAAAGCCTTATCTTAAATCACTTTGTTTGTATATTTATTGAATAAAATTACAAATACTAATGCTCTTGCTAAAATGTTAAGTTGATAAAATAAGACAAAATCAAAATGTGGAATCTCAACTATGTAAAAACTGTGTGTGTGTATATATATATAATATATGCATATATATTAAAAGACTTGATGAAAATGTTAATAGTTATTATATTTTAGAGAATAGATACTGGCCCTTTCCTGCTTTTCTATCTTTTCTAAAAACTTAGAAGGGCTCATCAATTGCCCTTAAAATGGAAAAAAAGATCCAGTTCAGAAATATTTTAATGCCCCAAAGGGACAACCCATTTTTATATTTTCATGAGAAATACATCTACAACTTTAATAAAAAATTTGAAAATGATATTTTATGAATATTGATAAAGATGGCAAGTCAGAGACACTCAAAGGTGCAATACAGTATAAATTTCTTACACATAAAAAGATATGTGTAAGCAAAAAAGCATTCAGTTTCTGAAAATAGCACACTTACAATAAGGAATATTTGATACATTTGAAGGCACAGCATTCATGAAAAAACTTGGGGTTTGTTGTAACTGAATTTAATGTGCATCTATTTAGGCTCAAAAACATTGTCGACCAAGCCTGGTGGCTCAAGCCTGTAATCCCAGCACTTTGGGAGGCTGAGGCGAGTGAATTGCCTGAGCTCAGGGGTTTGAGACTAGCTTGGGCAACTTGGTGAGACCTCATCTCTACAAAATATTTTTTAAAAAATTAGTTGGGCATGGTAGCGTGCACTTGTAGTTCTGGCTACTTGGAAGGTTGAAGCAGAAGAATGGTCTGAACCCAGCAGGTTGACACTGGGGTGACTGTGAGCATGCCATTGCACTCCAGCCTGGGTGACAGAGGGAGACTCTGACTCAAAAAAAAAACAAAAACCTCAACATTGTTCAAAGTCATGAATTGGAATGAATGGAGGAATATATTAATATCTTAAAATATTGCATTTTTTACTAGTGAACATATGTAATAGAAATGTATGTTCTATAGCAGTGCTAGCCAAAACTAAATTTTTTGTGACCATCTTTTGGTAAGAGGTCTCAGATGTCACCTGAGAAAAGGTGGTCAGAGATGTTAAGTAAACCCTAGGTAAAGGTGTTCAGCAGGTTCATCTTTGTATGACTACTTGAAGCCTCAATTATACTAATTTTCATTGTGAGTCCCCAAAAGGGGTAGGCAATATACAACATTTGACCAAAGCATTTGACCAAAAAAAATCATTTTTTAAACCTCTGCAAAGGAGATTTCTTCACATTGGGATATGCAATGTCACAGGCATGTAAAGACTCTTAACAAATCTTTTCAATTTTTAGTTTTGAGGCCACAAAGCAGAGAGTTTGTCTGTCTCTATTGTCACAAAAGGGGTATTTTAGGAATTTGAAGCCCACATACAGGTCACAGTAAACCCTTGAATGAGTCATGTTCCATGGAACCAAAGCCTAATTCCCACTGCTGAGTTGAGTCTCATTTTGAGTCATTCCCCTGAAGGAGTTCGGTTCTAGTGATAGCACCAGAAAACCAGAAGGAACTTTTGAGCTTCATCACAGGTTCCATGCTTTGACCTCTTTTGTAAAAAGGCTTAGGAATGACATGCAACCCTGCACCTTCCCCTGCCCCCCAACACACAAATGCACACCCTTTGCTGGCATGCGAAGCGTGCTTAGAAAGGGGGGGGGTAGCCCAAACTACAAAACCCCACATTCCTTTCAAGGGCTGTCTGTGTACACACCCTAGACCTTTGACTCCCTCTCCCTGGTGAATGGAGGTTTTCGAGGCTTTGAGACAAGAGTTAGAGACTGTGAAGATGCAACTCTAATATGTCTGAGCCTTATGATTTCAGCATTTACCTTCCTGAGGCTATTTCTTCATCTGTAAAATGGAACTAATGAGCCCTAAGACCTGTCTAACTTCCCAGGATTGCTGTAAGAATTAAACAGCCTCTCTTCCTTCTTTGATCACTTATGTACCCATAATTGGCATCTCACCAAACATAGGGCACCTATGCATTCTAAAGACTACGACATGGCAAATGAAAACAAATGGCAGCATTTCACAGAGATGGTGAATATCTGTAACACATAAGGAATTTTTATGTTAAATATTAAAAATAAATGAGCTAGCAGGGCACGGTGGCTCATGCCTGTAATTCCAGCACTTTGGGAAGCCTGGGTGAGAGGATTGTCTAAGCCCACGGGTTTGAGACCAGTCTGGGCAACTTGGTGAGACCTCATCTCTACAATAAATAAAAAGTTAGCCAGGCATGGTGGTGCGTGCCTGTAGTTCCAGCTACTTGGAAAGCTGAGGTGGAAGGATTACTTGAGCCCAGCAGGTCAAGGTTGCGGTGGCCGTGAGCATGCGCTCCAGCCTGGGTAACAGAGTGAGACTTCAACTCAAAAAAATAAAAATAAAAATAGATGAGCTGTTAAAAAATTGGCAAAAACCAAGAATATGCATTCATAGGAGAAGCAGCACAAAATGCCAATAAATGTATTTTTATATTTATGCTCATTTTGAAATTACTGTGGTTATTAGACCTCCTACTAGATGGTGCTATTTAGTGTGTTAGGGATAAAGTTCACATTTTACTATGTTGTATACTGAGATGGTGTCCTCAGACTGTATCAGAGTGTTGGAGGTCTATGGCAGAGAATCCCTGAACTACAGGGATCTAGTAAAATAAAGTGTGGTGTATCCATATGCTGAAGGGCTATGTAGTCATTCAAACTGATGTCATAGGTAAGGATGTGAAGCCATTAGAGCTCTCATACGCTGCTTGGGAGAATGTAAATCGGTGCATCTGTTTTGGAGACTTTTGGCATTTTCTACTAAAGCAGAATATATGCATACCCTATGACCTAGCAATTGCACCCCCAAGCATGTATGTAGCAGAAATGTAGACCTATGTTCACCAACAGACATCTAAAGAATGTTCAGAGGAGCTAAAATAGCCAAAGCCTGGAAATGACCCACATGTCCATCAACAGCAGAACGGATAAATGAATTGTGATACAGAGGAATCCTATATATTGCATTAAGAGTGAACGAAGTGTTGCTATATGCAGCAACATGAGTGAAACTCATTCATATACTATTGAGTACATATCTTACACTGTTGAGTGAAAGAATATAAACACATAAATAAATACTGTGTAATTCCACCACAAAAAGTTCAAAAACCAGGCAAAACCAATTTTAGACATTAAAAGTCATAATTTAGTAATTATGTTACTTTTGGGAGGAGAATTACTACAGTAATCTGGAGGGTGTCCAAAAGATTTTGGGGGATGCTGGTCATATCTTATTTTGTATTGGTGGTAGGTAGAAGAGCAGAGTCCATTTGTGAAACGCTTTGAGATTTACACTCATGATTTTTTGCACGTTTCTACTTCAATCAACAGCCTGCTTGCAAAAGACATTGTAAAAACATTTTAATGGCATGGAAAGATACTCATGTTGTTATATTACAAATATAGGTTAATATAGATACAAATTGTGAGTAGTAAGCGCCCTTTTTTTTTTCTTAAGGATCATCATACATAGACGCTTTTCAACACACAATACAACTTTAGGAGAATATGTAAGCAATTGATGGATGTGATTGCTTCTGGAAGTGGGTCTGGGAGAGAGATTTATTTTTACTTTATACCTTGTGTACCTTTTGAAGTTTTTACTTGCCAATTTAATGCATAAATAAATAAGTAAATGAAGAAATCAAATGAACAAACTATAGAACCTCATTTTTGAGGCAATAAAGGACTGGCACTATCAACATAAAAATGAAAACCATGTTTACCTCGAGATAATAGGATTATAGAGGACTTTTGTGTCTTTTCTTAAAAATCTGCATTTGCTCAGTCTTCTATCGTAAACATGCGTTTATTATTTATTTATTTTTATTTAATTAATTAATTTATTTTAAAGATGTGGGATACAATTCAGGGTTAGGTATACAAATGTTCATTATGCAGGTACCCTTGTTGATGGGGTGTGCCCCTTCCTTCCCTGGCAGATTCCCACTGCTGCCAATCCCACATTTTCCCCCCTCCCCCAGCAGTTTCACACGACTGCCAATCTTTTTCTTATAGGATTATGACTATTGTTCGCTTATGAGTGAGAACATGTGATTCTCAGTTCTTTGTTTCTGTGATAGATTGCTCAGTATTACGACTCTAAGTCCACCCAGGTTGCTGTGACATTCATGACTTTGTCCTGTATGGCTGTGTAATATTCCATTGTTTATATGTACCAATTTTTAAAATCCAGTCCTCTTTCAGTGATTTCATGTTCTTGCTATTGTGAATAATGTTGCAATAAACATATGTGTGCAGGTATCCTTTTCATAGAGTGATTTGAGTATATTCCCAGTAGGAGGATTGCAGGGTCATATGAAATGTCGATTTTTAGATCTTTTAGGAATCGCTGCACTGTTTTCCACAGAGGCTGTACTAGTCTACACTCCCACCAACAGTGCAGAAGTGTTCCCTTCTTGCCGCATCCTCTCCAGTATCTGTTGTTTTCTGAGTTATTGATGATGGCCATCCTGACTGGAGTTAGGTGGTATCTCAGTGTGGTTTTAATTTCATGCATTTCTTTTGAGAAAGAGAAAGATTATTATAACTTTTTTTGCAATTCAGTTTTTTTAGTCGGTGTTACTGAGGTATAATTTGCATACAGCAAGATACACTGACTTTAAGTGCAAGGTTTAATAAGTTACAAAGGTATGCACACCCAGATCATCACTCAGCTGAGACCTAGACTATTTCTATCCTCCAGAAAGTTCCTTCACCCCTCTTTGTTATCAACCCTTTCCTTGTCAAAGGAGGCAACCATTAACCTCAGTTCTATCACCAGAGCTTAGTTTTTTCTTCTCTAGAACTTCAAATCAATGGATATTATACACTATGTACACTTTTTAATATCTGGCTTCTTTTGCTCAATATAATGCTTTTGAGATTTATGTATGTTTTTGTGTGTACCCACAGTTCATAATACTTTTTTAAAAATGAAGAGTAATGTCTTCATTTTTAGAAAGTGCTTGCTGCTTTCTGATCTGACAGAATGAGACACTATCCACGTGAAAAATAATACTCCACAGACTCTCCAAGCATGTCTGCTGTAGGCAGGAGTGGTCTTACAAACTTCATTTCCTGGGAGGAGAGACAACCCTCCCCCCCATTCTGACCTGTCTCCTCCTTTGGCGGCGGCAGCGCCAGTCTCAGGTGAGAGCCACCCTGTGCGTTGCCATTGTTCTGCGAGGGACAGCCTTGGAGGCAAATGGAAAGCCGTCAACCTGAGGGCTGTCAACGGCAAACAAGAATTCCTTTCTTTGTCAGGCTGGGTGGTCTCTGTGGCTTCAGCGTCAGCCTGCACAAAAGATGATGAGCACTACGTTCACTTGCAGGAAAACATCGCCACCACCCAACAACTCTAACTGCACTCCTTTGTAAGGCCAGGATTAGCCTGTACGTGGCTTCCCTTGACTGTGTGTAAAGCATCAAATCTCAGCCCCAGTGAGGGCATCCAGAGGTCAATTAGTCCACATCTCCCATCCCGACCCCCCACTACCTGCTGCTTCCTGACGTTCGTCCCAGAATCTTAATCATAGACAGCTGGAAGTTATCTTAGAGATCTCCTGGTCCAACTCCTTTGGGCTACATCTAGACAGAGGCTGTGACGTGTCCAAGGTCACACAGCACAGGGAAATGGACAAAGACAAGAACTCATGTCCTCAAGCCTTCCTCTTCCGGAGATTCTTTCCACTACTCAGAGCTGCTTTTGTTAGTACGTGCCCCCTGCCTCCAAGTTCAATATGAAGTGTAATTTCTAACTTTCCAATAAAAAAGGAGTGTGTATGAGTGAGTGTGTGTGTGTGTGTGTGTATGAACCTACATACTTGGTGGACCTCCTGCAGGTTGGGTATACTATACAGGCTTTCTTGGTTTTTTGCAACTAGGACTCCGAAAGTTGGTTTCATTTATGGAATACAGTAGTTTGGTGCCCTCTACCGGGGTTGCCAGTAATGACAAAATCACTACCCATCCCTCGGCATCGTCTTTGAAGGACTTTCAACATGTACCATTATTTCTAATTTGGAATTCAAAGAAGAGGCCTGTAGGGTAGGCAGTTTTATACCCATTTTAGAGATGAGTAAGTTGAATTTCATAGATACTAAATAATATGCCTAAATTGACTAAGTCTGAATTCGAACCCCGCCCTGTGGCGTTCCTTCCACTCCTCTGCGTCAATATCACGCATTACAGCGCCATGAAATAGGTGCTAACTAAATACATGAAGAGGCCTAGGCTGGGACATCAGTGACTTGCTCAGGGCCACAAGTCCAATAAGCCCCATGCTCTCTGTTCACTGTGCCAGGCTGCTGCCCAGAAGGAGAGTTACATATCAAGTCCACCAGGAAACTTCTTCCCTGGGACAGCTTTCATCCAGAAGAGGGATTGGGAGGTTGCAGTATTGTCACCCAGGGGACCTAGGATATTCCTGGGCCTCCCTCTTTCCCAGCTATAAGTGGGAAGGAGGATCCAAGGGACTCAGAGGTAAAGAAAGCATATTTCCTACTCATATCATGATCCACTGTATTCAGCAGACACTGTGCAACCAAGCCCTGGGGGAGATTGAGTGAATGAGTGAATAAATGAATGAATGAATGAATGACCTAAGACTGAGATGAAGACTTATGGCAGAAGTTGTGCAAGTCCAGGGTAGATGGCAGTTGTACCATATAGAGATTGATCTCAATTTAATTTGAGGACTCTGGCTAAGCATGGCAGCTCACATCTATAATCCCGACACCTTGAAGGCTGAGGTGGGAGGATTGCTTGAGCCCAGGAGTTTGAGGCCAACCTGGGCAACACAGTTAGACCTCGTTTCTACAAAAAATCAAGACTAACAGTGCCATTTGTTTTAAGAAAAATAGAACATTACATTCAAAATTAAATATAGAACTACTATTGGATCCAACAATCCCACTACTGGGTATATAATCAAAGAAAATGAAGTCAGTACATTGAAGCACTATTCACAGTAGCCAAGATAAGGAATCAACCTATGTGTCCATCAATAGATGAATGGATGAAGAAAATAGAATATTCATACACAATGGAATACTATTCAGCCTTGAAAAAGAAGGAAATAGTGACTGGGCATAGTAGTTCACGCCTGTAATCCTGGCACTTAGGGAGGCCAAAGCAGGAGGATTGCTTGAGCTCAGGAGTTCGAAGCCAGCCTGGGGGTAGCATAGCGAGACCTTATCTCTAAAAAAAAAAATTGTTTTAAGTTAGCTGGATATGGTGGTGCATGCTTGTAGACTCAGCTACTTGAGAGGCTGAGGACAAAGTATCACCTGAGCCCAAGAGATCAAGGCTGCAGCAAACTGTGATCATGCCACTCATGACAGAGTGAGACCCCAACTCAAAAAATAAATAAGTAAACTGGCAAGTTAAAGTTTCAAAAGGTATAAAAGGGCATAAAGTAAAAATAAACCTCTCTCCCAGTTCCACTTCCAGAAGCAATCACATTCATCAATTGCTTATATATTCTCCTAAAGCTGTATCACGTGTTGAAAAGCATCTATGTACACCACAAATAGATGCAATCTTTATTTGCCAATTAAAAATGTTTACATAAAAAGAGAAATTTTAAAAGGGGAGGAATAGAGCACGACACACTTATCTGTGGAAGTGAAGACATTTCTATACATTTAAGAGGCAAATGCCCAATTTGCTTCATCTGCTTTTATCACTAGCTTGGATCCCAGGACACCTTGACTTTGCTACCCAGTAGAGTCTTTGATGATTACTTGTTCCTGCAGTGTGGACCCCAGAACAGGCTTTCACCCTGTTGCCACTTCTATCTTAGCTTCTGAGAAGTGGGGAGGAGGCACAGATCAGGCCATGAGCATAGTCCTGGGTCTAGAGGTCCAAGGTGAGAAGAAATCTCACCTTGGGAGACCACTATGAATGTCCAAGTGAGTGAGAGCATAAAGGCCTTGCAGATTGCATTTCTGCCCTCCTGGGGAAGCACTTTGGCAATGTGGTACCTGGATCATGAACCTGCATTTTCTTCCTATGAGAGGATTTCTTAGCTCTTCCTCATCCTGGCCACAGGATGGTTCTCTGATTCCCTGGATGATGTCTGGAACTGAGTACAAGCCTGGATGTGGTCTGAGCAGCCCAAAACAGTGGGACAAACACCTCCTTCAGTTTGGGAACTGATTTTGTTCTTGTCATCTCCGGTCACATAATCTCTTTTTTTTTTGAGTTGGAGTCTCACTCTTGTCACCCAGGCTGGAGTGCAGTGGCATGCTCACAATCACTGCAGTCTCGACCTGCTGGGTTTAGGCAATCCTTCCCTCAGTCTTTCAAGTAGCCGGAACTACAGGTGCATGCTACCATGCTTGGCTGGTTTTTGTTTTTGATTTTTTTTTTTTTTTTGGTTGTGACTTATTGTAGAGATGCAGTCTCATCAAGTTGCCCAGGCTGGTCTTGAACCCCTGGGTTCAGGCAATCCTCTGACCTTGGCCTCTGAAAGTGCTGGGATTATAGGCTGAGCCACCACGCCTGGTCACCACATTACCTCTTTCTAGGAGCCATGTCACACTGTTGGTTACCATTTGGTTTGTGGGAAGACGTTCAGATTATTTCACAAACCCTTCAGATTATTTCACAAACCCTTCTTAAGAGAGGTTTACCCATTTCTAAACTGAAAATCATAGAAATGGAAGGTTGAACATGGTCCTGGGGGAAGTCTAAGTTCACGTCCCAAACATGCAGAGACTCCTTCATCAAACACCCTTACGGAATTTTAAAAGCAAAGTGAGGAATTTTATATTTGATTTATTGCTCCATACCTCCAAGAATAGATCTTGATTTTGTTCAGAGAAACGTTAATTATCCTTTCCAGTTTTATGTCATTTATAAATTTGTTTAGTACAATCTCTGTATTTTGATGCATGTTGATATATACTGGTTATGTATTCTCTTTATCAAGGTGACACATAATCATTCTAGAATATACTGAAAGCATAAAGAAGACAATAAAAAATTCTGGGATATTTAGAATATATAAAGAACACTTACAACTCAATAATAAAAAGGCAAATAACCCAATTTAAAAATGGACAAAGGACTTGAATAAGCATTTATTCAAAGAAGATATACCAATGGTCAATGTACACATGACAAAATGCTTAACTCCATTAATCATCAGGGAAATTCAATCAAAGCCACAGTGATATACCATGTTCCACCCATTAGAGTAACTATAATAAAAAAGAACATAATAAGTATTAGCAAAGATGTGACGAAATAGGAACCCTCAAACACTGCTTGTGGGAATGCACGTGGTGTAGTCACTTTGGAAATAGTTTGGCAGTTCTTCAGAATGTTAAATACAGAATAATCATATGTCCCAGTCATTCCACTGCTAATTTTATATCCAACTGAAATGATAACATACAGTCACAAAATCTTGTACAAGGATGTTCACAGCAGCATTATTCATAATAGCCAAAAAAGTAAAAACAACCTAATGCCTATCAGTAGATGAATGAGTAAATAGGATGTGACAAATCCATACAATGCAGTGTTATTCATCAATAAAGAAATGAAATAGCAATACATACTATAACACATATGAAACTCATAATGAACTGAACTCCAGTCCATTTAATGGGGTTATAAACTTGTGGTTTCCTATTCATGCTAAGTGAAAGCAGACACCAAAGACTCTGTATTGTATGATTCCATTTACTTGAGATTTCCAGAATGGTCAAATCTATAGAGACAGAAGGCAGATTAGTGGTAACTTAAGGCTGAGAAGGTTTGTAAGGAAATAAGGGAATGACTGCCATTGGGTGATGACCTCTAAAATTGGTCATGGTGATGTCTGCATAACTCCGTGAATATATTAAAAATTATTGAATGGTACACTTTAAGTGGGTGAATTATATGGTATATAAATTATATCTCAACAAAGTTGGGAGACACTACCTTTCATGAGTGCTTGGTGTAATCTCTTTGAGTTGTGGTCTCGCTGACTAATGATGGGTGCAGTGTCAATCAGCAGCACTGGCTGGATATGGGGCCACTCTGAGCCAGCTACCTCACTGGGCCCTGGATGCAAAGAATTCTCCCATCAGAAGCCAAGTACATCTTGTATCATCCAGGAGAAATAGGGTATTTGTGTAATTATAATATGAGATGGAAGGTTGGAGATGAGGGTGCTTGGGAGATGGGGTGAGAGGCAAGGATCAGGCCCCAGAAGAGAAAAAAGGTTACTTTCAGCTGAAACACCAAGGAGAGGGAAATTATATCTTTTCAGGTAAGATTGTGACAGATGGTCATGGATGTTACCAGGAGTCCAGATTAGACTTTAAGATCCTTGAGAGGAGGACCACGACTAATTCACTGCTGTATTCCTTATTCTCAGCACACGACCTGGCTTGAAGCAGGTGCATAGTAAACTTTGCTGAGTGAATGAATGAATATGGAAATGAAAGAATTAGTGAAGGTTTGAACAAAAGAATTGTAGGGAGAAAAATCAGCATGAGCAAGGCACAGAAGCAAAGTGGCGCAGGACAGGTCTAGGAGATGTAAACTTGTCCAGTTTGACTAAAACAAAGTTCATGATGATGGTTGATGGAAGGAAAGTTTCCCCAAAGACTGCTGGAACCAGGGGTTGGGAACTTAGAATTATCTTTACCTGGAAATCCATATGTGATTTTTGAGCAAAGGCATGGCACGGTCAAAGCTGTACTTTAGAAATATGAAGCTGAGCCAGGCTCGGTGGCTCAGCCTGTAATCCCACGCCTTTGGGCGGCTGAGGTGAGTGTATTGCCTGAGCCCGCGGGTTCAAGACCCGCCTGGGCAGCCAGACCTCATCTCTACAATAAATCAAAAAAATCAGCCGGGCGTGGTAGTGCATGCCTGTAATTCCGGCTACTTGGAAGGCTGAGGTGGAAGGATCGCTGGAGCCCAGCAGGTCGAGGCTGCGGTGGCCAGGAGCGGCCACTGCACTCCAGTCTGTGCGACAGAGTGAGACTCCAACTCAAAAAAAAAAAAAGAAATATGAAGCTGTAAGCCCATGTGAAAGAAGGATTAGAGGGGGCCTGCCTGGAGTCTGGGAGACCAGTTTAGAGGCTGCTCAGGTAAGAGTTGGTGTGGGTTAACCTAGGTCAGTGGCAGTGAGTCCAAGAAAGGAATTGAGGCCAGAGACACTCAGTCACTTTCTGGGTGTCATAAAAACTACAAAAACAAGTGTACCTGGTGATAACCTTTACCTATTCAACAGAATTGTGACTATTAGAGGAAGCATTTGCCAATAAAATATAAGTGGTTTGTGGTTTGAAGCTGCAACCACATTTGTTATAAGGGTAATTGAAATGTAATTCCAATTGGGGGTAATACGAGAACAGAAAGCCACAAGCTTATAGACCCATTAAGTGGATTGGAGTTCATCCCATAATGGACGAACCCCGGATGTTCATCCTCTCTTGATCCCATTCAAATGGGCAACAATAACTTCAGGACCAGGCTTCAGGCAGAAACAGCCTTCTCTGTTTCAAGCCACTTGGTTAGCTACATGGAGTACTGGCTTGAACATGGTCTGATCCTGGGTTAGCTCTGCACTAACCCATGCAGGACGAGCACTAGTAGAGGGAGTAAGAGGAAGACTTATTCTTTTTTTTTTTTTTTTTTAGTTGGAGTCTCACTCCGTCCCCCAGGCTGGAGTGCAGTGGCACACTCACGGCCACTGCAGCCTCGAGCTTCTGGGTTCAGGCAATCCTTCTGCCTCAGCCTTCCAAGTAGCCAGAACTACAGCCCCACACTCCCATGCCTGGCTATTTTTTTATTTATTGTAGAGACGAGGTCTTGCCAAGTTGCCCGGGCTGGTCTTGAACTTGTGGGCTCACGCAATCTACTGGCCTAGGTCTCCCAAGTGCTGGGATTATAGGCTGAGCCACCGAGCCTGGCCAAGATTTATTCTAATTTAGAGACTTATAACGTGGGTGGTTGAGAATATTAATACAAGGACTGTACTGTGCCTGCTAAAACCGAGATCTGTCACGTATTAGCTGTGTGACCTTGAATAAATGAACTAACATCTCTCTGCCTTTGTTGTCTCAGCTATAAACTGAGACTAGTGAATATACTTACTGGGTTGTTACAAAGATTTGATTAATTAATACATTTAAAATGCTTAAAAACCACCTAGTACATTGTAAGCCCTATATAAGTGTTTGCTATTATTATTGTTATTACAATAAATAATGGCCCAAACTAGACTAAAATGGACTGAGCTTTTCTAAAGTACAGTGCTCCTATCACCACCAGTGCATAAGCAGAGACAAGGTGGTTGCAGGATTCAGCTTTGGACTGTGAGTTTTCAGTGTTGGAGAGACATGCAACTAGTCTTGTTCAGTATTGCTCATTTAATTTATTTAATTCTGCAAACACTTGTTGAGCAGCTACTCTTTGCCAGATACTATGCTAGGCCCTGGAGATATTGGGATGCATCAGATGGTCTTAGCTCTCAAGGATCCGACCATCTAGTGAGGATGACAGGTGAGTATCACTTTGGGTGTGCTAAGTGCTGTAACACCAACATAGGGGGTTCAGAGGCAGCCGGAGGAGGAAGTCGGAGCAGGCTTCCTGGAAGAGGCAATGAGAATAAAGTTCCTCTAGGTCCTATTCAGGATGTGGAGGATGCAGAGTGGAGAAGACCTCCCTTGCTGATCGGTGAGTGATGGAGGAGTTTGGTGTCCAAAGCTGACATTCATTTTTCCTAGGCTCTGTTTTTAGTTGGATCATTGGGACCTCTCCCACTCTTTACAGTTTTTGGAAAGATCATTCTTGTGAGTCCTCAACACGTTTTCTAAATCTCTGTGCACATACATCTTGTTGATCCAAGCTCCACTGTGATGTTTTTGCCTCAATCCCTTTATCTTTCGGTTCGGGGAGGTTGAAATCTGAATTTCTTCAGAGGGAGGGTGTGCCTGGTTGATCGTAGCAGAAAGAGACTGCTTTTCCTGGATTACTAAATCAATCCAGCCTAAGGCAACAGGATCAGGCTAATTTCTATGTTCCTGTGTCCTTGTCCCAGAAAGACTTTCCCCCTTGGTGTGTTCCTTCCCACAGATGTTCCCCTGTTGTAAATTGACGCCAATGATGTTTCAAGTGAATGAACACAATAGAGGGGTAAAGCCCTAGGGAATCAGGGGGGGAATTGAAAATAAAAAAGAAAGCCACACACAGGTACTATTTACTAGATAATAGAAACAAAAACATCCACACCCTGACATCTCAGGCATGAGTAACCCCAGTAAGGCACTTAGAGAGGAGGTCCTGTCAAGACGCCTGCCAAGTTCCTCGTTCCCCTTCCTGGTTTCCATTCTCATCTGCCTGCTCTTTTTTAAGATGTCGGTTAGGGCTTTCTGTGCGTCGGTAAGCACCTCTCTTTTAGCCAGAATCACAGTCAGCGAGATAAGAGAGGTATGAAGCAGAATGACAGATGTTGTCATAGGTTTTCCCCGAGACCGAGTGGGGAGAGGCAGGAACACATCCCATGTCTATTTTCCCTGCCTGTTTTCCTTTTGTGTCCCTACCAAAATGACTCATTTGCTTTGCCCTGGATGAGCCCTACAGCCTCTGTCACCTTGTGGGATGCACGCACTCTTCGCTTCTCTAAAGAAGTCTCGCTTTACCTTGGTGGAGGTGTCAGCTGACAATTCAGACTCAGTTACAGGAAACGTGTTAACAAAGGTCAGTACGCCAAAAGAGAGGGAGTTACCCGCAAATGAAGACCACAGGTTGCCAAGAGTTACAAAGTACCAAGGCCTGTACAGTATCTGAGCTGTGGGTCATATCCTCCAACATTCAGGCTTGGAACGCTTTGTTGGGGAGGAGGTCTGGGGACTAATAATCCTCTAAAGTCTACTTGGGGAAAAACTGTTACTTTGTTCTCTGGAGATATTTCACAGTCTCAGAGACTCTGAGAGCTGCATAGCCCACAGAGGTCATCCAGTGTGCTGGGTTCTTGAAGTTTTCCCATTAGAATTTTCTGGGGGTTGGGGACCCAGGCTTTACAAAATCTTGATGCTTAGATCTCAAGTCTGACCTATGACATCTGACTCTCTGGGGGTGGGGCCTAAGCATAGGTGTTTTTTTGTTTGGCTTTTTTTGTTGTTGTTTTTTTGAATTGGAGTCTCACTCTGTCACCCAGACTGGAGTGCAGTGGCCGCTCTCGGTCACCGCAGCCTCGCCTGCTGGGCTCCGGTGATCCTTCTGCCTCAGCCTTCCAAGTAGCTGGAACTACAGGCACGCGCTAACATGCCCGGCTAATTTTTGATTTATTGTAGAGATGCGATCTCGTCAAGTTGCCCGGGTGGGTCTCAAACCTGCGGGCTCGGGCAATCCACTCACCTCAGCCTCCCAAAGGCGTGGGATTACAGGCTGAGCCACCGAGCCCAGCAGCATAGGTGTTTTAAAGACTCTCCATGTGCTGCCCATATTCAGCAAAGTTGAGAACCTGTGATCTGAACCCTTACTATGCAAAGTGAGTTCTATGGCGCTGTAGTGCCACCAGGGTGCTTATTAGAAATGCACATTAGGCTGGGTGCGGTGGCTCAAGCCTGTAATTCTAGCACTTTGGAAGGCCGAGAAGAGAGAATTGCCTGAGTTCTGGGGTTCAAGACCAGTCTGGGCAATTTGGTGAGACCTCATCTCTGCAATAAATAAAAAAATTAACCGAGTGTGGTGGTGCGCACCTGTGGTTTCAGCTACTTGGAAAGCTGAAGCGAAGGATCGCCTGAGCCCAGCAGGTGGAGGTTGTGGTGGCCGTGAGTGACAGAGTGAGACTCCATCTCAATAAAAAAAAAAAAGAAAGAAATGCACATTCCTGGAGATTTGTATGTGTATTGAAATTTGATTTTTGGCCGGGCTCAGTGGCTTAGTCTGTAATCCCAGCACTTAGGGAGGCTGAGGCAATTGGACTGCCTGAGCTTGTGGGTTCGAGACCTCGTATCTACAATAAAATAAGATTCAAAAAATTAGCCGGGCATGGTAGCATGCTCCTGTAGTTCTGGCTACTTGGAAGGCTCATGTGGAAAGATTGCCAGAGCCTAAGAGATCGACACTGGAGTGGCTATGAGTGTGCCTCTGCACTCCAGCCTGGGCAATGGAGTGAGACTCCAACTCAAAAAAAAAAAATTTTTTTTTTGATATTTGCTTTTCTTGAAATATTGGACAATCTGGCAAAAACAGAGGCAGATTCTGTCTCTGCAATGACTAGGTGAAGTTGTGTAGTAGCACCCTTTAAGAGAGACCTCCATGCTCCAGTTTGCCTCAGTTCCACACCTAGCTAAGTTCATTAACTTCCTTATCTACCTGGGCCAAGTAGGAATTTGAGGACTTTTTTTTCATTACGCTACAATACACATAAAATAAGATTTAACATTAATGGCATGCTGTGCATTCACAATGTTGTGCAATGATCACCACTATCTTGTTCCAGAACATTTTCATTACTTCAAAAGGAAATCCTGTATCTATTAAGCACTCCCCATTCTCTCCCTTCAGCCCGTGGCAACCACTAATCCGCTTTCTGTCACTATGGGATTGCTTATTGTAAATGCTTCATATAAATGGAATCATACAATATGTGGCCTTTTGTGTCTCGCTTCTTTCACTTCTTTCAATGTCCATTCATGTTGTAGCATGTATTGGTATTTCATTCTTTTTTATTGTTGAATGATATTCTTTTGTATGGACATATTATATTTTGTTTATCCATTCATTAGTTGATGGGCATTTGGGTAGTTTCCAGTTTTTAATTATTGTGAAAAGTGCTGCTGTGACCATTTGTGTGCAATTTTTGTTTTTGTTTGAACATCTGTTTTTAGTTCTTTTGGGAATTCCATGAGTGGAATTGCTACTCCTATGGCAATTCTATGCTTAATGTTTTGAGGAACAGTCAAACTCTTTTCCTCAGCAGCTGCACTATTTTACATTCCTACCAACAATGTATGAGGTTTTTCTACATCCTTGTAAACGCTTATTATTTTCCCTTTTTTTCTTTTTAAATTCTAGACATCCTGGTAGGTATGAGGTGGTATCTCACTGTGCCTTTGACTTGCATTTTCCTTATAACTAATAATGAGTAACTTCTTATGTGCTTGTTGGTCATCTGTATGCCTTTTGTGAGAAAATGTCTATTTAAGTCCTTTGCTCATTTTCAAATTGGGTTGTTTGTCCTTTTGTTGTTGACAGTGTTTGTTATATTCTGACTATTAGACCCTCACCAGATATCTGCTTTGCAAATATTTCCTCCCATTCTGTGAATTTTTTCACTTTCTTGGTAGTGTTCTTTGATGCAGAAAAGTTTTTAATTTTGATGAAGTCCAGTTTATCTATTTTTTTTTCTTGTATTGCTTTGTGCTTTTAGTGTTAGGGAGTTAGAGATATTTTCTTTTTATTTATTTATATTTTAAAGATGTGGGGTATCATTCAGGATTAGGTATACAAGTGGTCATCGTACAGGTAAAGTTGAGGCCTCCTTTTGATCCTCACTTCACCTAGTTTGAGATCAGGAACTCTTGATGTTATGTGCCACCTCCCCTTCCCCTGGCCGTTCCTTGCTACTGCCAATCCCTTTCTTATAGAATTATGATGTCAAGGTCCGCTTATGAGTGAGAACATGAGGTACTCAGTTCTTTGCTTCTGTGATAGAACACTGAGTATTATAGACTCTGAATCCATCCAAATTGCTGCAAAGTCTGAGATATTTTCACTTAGACAAGATCAATGGATAGGGCTCCAAGGAGAAAGAAGATGAGGATGGCTAGAGATTTCTATCTCCAGTTCAACAGGAAGATCTCAGAATATATCTGCTTTATACAAGGTTCTGCATACACACACACGCCCCCCCCCCCACATATACATACACACATATGTCTACATATACCATAGATTAGAACTACTGGGTTGTGCTTCTTAAACTAACCATTGAATATTAGTGGGAAACGTTAGTGTGTCAGGTGGTCATTCTGAAAACCAGTCCTAAATGGTGTATATAGAAATGAGAACTTAATATTTTCTGATTTCAATTGTTTTACTTGTAACAAAGTGTGCATCTTTTGAAAAGTATACAATGTTTCTTTTGTTCCACTTGCCACAACTGTGGGAAGTCAGGATAGTTGTCCCAAATCAAACCCACTGTATACCTGGCAGCAGCTCATCCACACTTAAGGAATATTTCCTAGAAAAGATGACCAATCTCAAGCAAACCAGCCTTGGAGCAGGTGCTGCATTTGTCTGAAGTCACACAGCAAGTAAGTGAGAGTTTAAACTCAGGTCTTTTCATTTCAAATCTAAGGCTCTGCCCCCTAGGCCCTAGCTACCTATTGATCTCTGTTATTGGCATTGCTACTATAAGCTGTTATCATATTCTGAAGTCTTCTATGTGCTAGCACGTCTAATCTTCCTCTCGAAAAACAGCTTGAGCAACGACCTTTCTCACAGGTTGCAAGCAGGTCGGTAGGTCGTCCTGGTTTCTGCGCATGCCCAGACTCCACCCATCGCCCCTCACTCTCCCCCCCACCGCCCTACCCTCCCAGCCCCGTCCCCTTAACTGCGCAGGCGCTCTCGCTCCCTGAGACTGCCCTGGGAGGGGAGCGCAAGGGCGGTGCTGGTGACGCGGCTGGGCCGTGGGCACACTTAGGCACCCAGTGCGCGTGCGCGAGGCTGGAACCTAGGTTTTCGGAGGAGGTTGGAGATGGCAGCGGCCGAGGCGGCTTCACTGGAGCCCGCGGCTCCGGAACAACCTGCGGAGCTGCCTGCCTCGGTGCGGGCGAGCATCGAGAGGAAGCGGCAGCGGGCGCTGATGCTGCGCCAGGCCCGGCTGGCGGCGCGGCCCTACCCAGCGACGGCGGCTGCGGCCACTGGAGGTTTGGGCCCTGGCGGCGCTCGCCTCTTTCCTCTCCCCGCCTCCCTGCTTCCCAGATAGGCTCGTCCCGGGCGTCGCGTCAAGTCCGCTCACCCTGCGCGCAGATTCCCGACCACGGATCGATTCCGTGGTAGAACCCAGGTCTCCTGGCTCCCAGTTCCGGTCTTTTCTCTCTGCGCCTTGGCTGTCGAGCTTCGGCTTTTCGCTTGGGGATGCGGCCGCCCCCGCAGGAGGTTCCTGTCCGGGACTCAGCTCTCCCGGAAAGAAGACTCAGGCTAGTTCTTGGTTCTGGCCTATGTATCTAGGACTAGCTGAGGAAAGGGGGGCGGTTTTTGGTGATTGTTAGGGAAGAACTTTCAACAATTGGGAGTACCAAAAGTGGAATGAATTGCTTCTAGGGAACTGCCCATGATTAGAAGCGCTCAAATAGACTGGGAGAACCCTAGCTGACATGGAATTAGAGGAGATTCAACTATCAGATGAAGGGACTGGATGGCAAACCCCTAAGATTCCTTCTAATACGTAGATTCCATGAGTCTGCGTCCTTGGACATGTGATCTATACGATTTCTTGGCAAAAAGTAGATGCTTAACAACATATTTGTTGGTGGAAGTAAATTAAGGGCTGATCTCTTATTGCAAATTATTCTTTTATAGATATTACTGGGGTCAAATAATAATCTTTCCCAGAGTACTTAACATATAGTTTGGTTGACAGGCAGTTCTTCAGGACTGTCTCTGTAACATGAAGTACGTGTGGTCCTAAAGCTCTGCCCTATACTGTGTGAGTAGTTGAGTAGAGTTTAGAGCGGTGTTATCACCTACTCCCTCTTATCAGCCCGAAGTAGGGAGAGGGAGGAATTTGGTACGCTGCCTGTCTTGTTATTCATACTGACACCTAAACTGCAAACTCTAGTTGCTTTTCATGGTCCTGGTCTCATCCTTTCTGCTTTATAATGGTTTTCATCCGAGGTGTGAGGATCTTCTGGTGAAAAAGATTATTTTAAAAAAGTAAATAGTGATTTTCTTTTATTCTTTTCTCAACTTGAGGCATTCTAGAGTCAGGACAAAGTTGTTCATGTGCGCTGATTAATATTCATGATTTCTAGCTCTGTACTGCAGAAGGCTGTGGAACAGAAAGTGCAAAAAAGAGCAAAAGCTGGTATTAAATCAAACTTCTAAAGATGGAAATCAGGGTAGAATGAGTATTCTGTAAGATTTCTTAAGCAGTTACCCAAGAACTGAACTGTGTTGAAGTTGGGGTCTTTATCTCTGCAGTACTTTTATTTCAGTGTACTATACAATTTTCATTTTCTCTGCGTGCTATGACATATGCCATGAAAAATACAGAAAAAAACTTTTTAGAATGCCAAGCGTGGTGCTAAGGTCCTGAGGAAGCAGCAAGGCATAGCAGCAGAGAGAAATTGGGCTTTGTTTTGGGCATGATTTAGCTGTGTTCAGATCCGGCTCAAGTCACGGCCTTGACTACTCCAGTTTTCCGTGTTCATTCTCATTGTGCTTATGGTCTTTCCATTCTTTTGCTACCCTATTCATGAAATCATATATTCTGGTGCATTCAATCATTTCTATCCATCCAGTAGATCTTCATGGGATGTTTACTATTTATCTGAATTAGAGATAATGTCACTCAGTCTAATGAAGGGATGTAGAGAGATGAATAGACAATATAGTATATTGTGAGAATTGCTGTTAACAGTGGAAACAAGCTTTTAATGAGATGACCTTTCATTTAAGGTAGGAAGAAACTGAGACTAGAGAAGGGGAGTGACTATAGCAGAATGATCCATGTTAAATTTGTATTTTTTTTTTTGAGTTGGAGTCTCACTCTGTCACCCAGACTGGAGTGCAGTGGCCGCTCCCGGCCACCGCAGCCTCGACCTGCTGGGCTCCGGCGATCCTTCCACCTCAGCCTTCCAAGTAGCTTGAATTACAGGCATGTGCTACCACGCCCAGCTGATTTTTTTGATTTATTATAGGGATGAGTTCTCGCTGCCCAGGCGAGTCTCGAACCCGCGGGCTCAGGCAATCCACTCACCTCAGCCTCCCGAAGGCACGGGATTACAGGCTGAGCCACCGAGTCCGGCAAATTTGTATTTTTTTAGAAATTGAGGTATAACATATGTAGCTATGTAAAATGTACTCTTCTGAATTTTACCTATGTAAAGCTCATATAAGTGTCATAGTGATCAAGTTAGAGACATTTCCAGAAACTTAGACGTTTTCCTTTTGCTCCTTCCTTGTCACTGTCTACTCGTTACTCTTAGAATTAACTACCATTCTGATCATGTGATTAGTATGATCTTTTTTTTGGAGTTGGAGTCTCACTCTGTTGCCCAGACTGGAGTGCAGTGGCACGCTCCCGGCCACTGCAGTCTCGACCTGCTGGGCTCCGGTGATCCTTCCGCCTCAGCCTTCCAAGTAGCTGGAACTACAGGCACGCACTACCACGCCCGGCTAATAATAGTATTATCTATTTTTGAACTAAATGTAAACGGAGTCAATCATACAGTGTCTGGCTCAACCCAGTATTTGAGAGGTTCACGCATTTTGTTGCGCGTGTTGGTAGTTTGTTCATTTATATGTTATATAGATTCTTTTGTATTCCACAGTTTTTCCATTTCTCTTTTGATGGATAGTTGGGTTGTTTACAGTTTGGGGCTATTATGAATAAAACGTTTGTGAGCATTGTTGTGTATATCTCTTGGTGGCCATATGCACTCATTTCTATGGTGTATATGCCTAGAGATGGGATTGCTGGGTCATAGGGGAGGTGTATGTTAAGCTTTGGCAGATATTGCCAAACAATGATTATATCAATTTACAATCTCACAAGCAATGTATGAGAATTTTGGTTGCTCCACATCCTCACCATTTGGTATTGTCAGTCTTTTTCATTGTAGACATTCTGGTGAGTGGAATGAAATTTCATTGTGGCTTTAAGGTGTATTTTCCCAGTCATGAATGAGGATGAGAACCTTTTCAGGTGTTTATTGGTCGTTTGGGTCTCCTCATTCGTGAAGTGCCTATTCAGTTCTTTTGCCTATTTTTAAAAGTTGTCTTTTACTGATTTATAGGATTTTATGATATATTCTGGATGTGAGTCCTTTGTCAGATACACAGGCACTAGCTCCCCTTACCCATGGTTTCACTTTCTGCAGTTTCAATTACCTTTGGTCAACTGTGGCCCAAAATATTAAACGGAAAATTGCAGAAGTAAACAATTCATAAGTTTTAGATTGAGCACTAAGTGGTGAGATGAAATATTAAGAGGACTCTATTGCCACCCTGGATCTGAATCATCCCTTTGTCCAGCATATATATGACATTTATGGTGACTGTACCCACTTGGTTGGATATCTAGTGGCCATCTGGGTTATCAAATGGAAAAAACATATTTATGGTTCGGAACTATACAGGGTTTAAGGCATCCACTGAGGGTCTTAGAACACAATCCCTGCAGATAAGGGGGGACTATCATATTGCAGATATTTTCTCCCAGTTTGCATCCTTTTTATTCTCATAATGATGTGTGAATGAATAGAAGTTCTTAATTTTAATCAAGTCCAGTTTAGCACTTTTTCTCTTAGTACTTTTTGTGTCCCATTTAAGAAACTTTTGGCTATTTCAGGTTCATGAAATTATTCTCCTGTGTTTTTTTTTCTACAAGTTGTATTGTTTTATCCTGTACATTCAAGACTATAATCCATTTAAAGTTTTTTTGGTGTACACAGATTGTTAGGTCACATTTCCAGCGGGGCCTCCAGAATGTTGTTAGGCCAGGCCCTCTGGGGGTGTGGGTGTCTGGTGTGTGATCAGTGCCACGTGAAAGATGCAAAGAATTGCACAGAAGTTAGATTAGAAAATATAGTTTATTTGGAAAGTAAATGAGAGAGAGAGAGAGAGAGAGAGAGAGAGAGAGAGAAAACAAAGAGGAGATTCACCTCACCAAGGCGGGGAAGGAGGCCACACCAGGATACATGGCCATATAGCTCAGAGAGCACGAGTCTGGTAAGGCAATGGTGACTGGCTGCTCATGGTTGAGTCCTTTTAATCCTTCCCTTTGAAGGGGGAAGGTCATTAAGGTGATTGGGTGGTGGTCTGCTCCACATTATCATGAAGGGGCAGGTGAGCTCAGGTATTGACGTCAGGTAATGGACAGCAGGCAGATGGGTGTGTTAGTTGCATGATTGCTTCCATGGTGGTGGGGGTCTGTGTCACATAGGTTATGAAGGTTAACTAGGTCTTGTGGGTAGAAGCAAATACTTGAAATAGAAAAGCTAATTAGTAACAAGCTGGGGAGAGAGTTGTAAAGCAACTATCAATAGCTGCCTCTGAGAAAACCGGTTCTGTCCTTGGCTGGTGATTAGAGGGTAAGTTAAGTGAACTACTAGAAGAGACATGAGATTTAGGCAATGTTAAAATGGCTATTCATTGGTTGTATTAAATCTATGTTATGTCCTTTCACATAGTATATGAGGTTAGGGCCAAAGTTCGTTTATTGGAAAAAGACTCTTTCTGTATTGTAGTGACTCCTTTGACATAAATCTCAGCACCACTTATTGAAAAGATTTTCCTTTTCCCACTGAATAGCCATGGAGCCTTTGTCATAAGTTAGATGCCTAGTATGTGTGGATCTATTTCAGGATGCTCTCTTCTGTTCCACTGGCCTCTTTATCTATGTGCTAGTATCTCAGTGTCTGAAGTTTTATAATAAGTCTTTACATCTAGTAGTGTAAATCCTCCAATTTTGTTCTTTGGGACTATCTTGGCTAGTCTAGGTTCTCTTGTCTATTTACATATATATGTTAAAATCAGACTGTCAGAACTCTTCCCCGACCCATCAGTTTATAAACACACACACACACACACCCCACTGCTGGGGGTTTGACCACAATCACTTTGAATCTTTAAATGAATTTACAACATTGAGGCTTAAAATCCACACATGGTATATTTCAGCATTTATTTAGGTTGTCTCTGATTTTTCTTTTTTTAAAAACAATTTTTAAATAATTTTATTAAAATGTCATATATTCAAACAGTATTTTAAAAGACAGATGTTTACAGTCATATATATTTATTATTATTTTAATCCTTCATTTCACTCTTCCATGCATAGGTTCTTTTCTCATAGTATCCCATTCTTACTGTTTTTCAAAACACTTCTTTTTAATTCTCTTTGCTGTCAGTTGTGCATCTTTTGGGTGATTTTTCTTATTGTAGTTTTCATTTTAGAGGTTTTATACATCTTTTCCTAGATCATTGTTATGTTTTAATTCTAATTGTAGATTCTTGTGGATATTTTATGTGTATAATCACATCATCTGTAAATAAATATTGTTTTACTTATTTCTTTTCAACTTTTATACTTTTAAAATTTTCTTGCTGTATTGTACTAGCTGGGATCTTCAGTATAATTTTTTTTTTTTTTTGAGTCAGAGTCTCACTCTGTTGCCCAGGCTGGAGTGCAGTAGCACACTCACGGCTACCCCAGCACCGACTTACTGGATTAAGGTGATCCTTCTGCCTCAGCCTTCCAAGTAGCTGGAACTGCAGGCTCGTGCTACCAAGCCTGTCTTATTTTCTGATATATTGTCGAGATGAGGGCTCACCAAGTTGCCCAGGCTGGTCTCGAACCCTGGGCTCAGGCAATCCTCTCGCCTTGGCCTCCCAAAGTGCTGGAATTACAGACTTGAGCCACAGTTCCTGGCCTAGTATAGTGTTGAATAGGAGTGGTAATCATGGACATCTTTGTCTTGTTTGATATATTGAACTTAAAGAAATTTCCTGTTTATGCACAAGGGAACATATGGGCTTACCTAGTTCAATTGTTGACCACTTTTACTTACTTTTTGTAGGCATGGCTAATGTAAAAGCAGCTCCAAAGATAATTGACACAGGAGGAGGCTTTATTTTGGAAGAGGAAGAAGAAGAAGAACATACAATTGGAAAAGTTGTTCATCAACCAGGTAAAGTGAGTTTTTCAGAAAATAAGTATCTAGATTGGTTATTTTGAGTAACATGCATAATTCTTTGCAAACTGATGCTAAATAATGCCACACTTGCTTTAATCAGTGAGCAGATTAACTTTATAAAAGTGATAAAGTTTGACAGTTTTGCTAGTAGATTAAAAAAATCAAAGAAACATCCATATATTTGGAATTATTATTTAACTTGTGGTTCATGTACTTAGGAATTGGTGTCCGCTGTTATTTTGTAATAGGCAGAGACAGTCGATATATTGACTGATAGAATAAATACTCAAAATTCTCTTTAGGCTGAAATGTGAGGCCAGAACACAAGAGATTATTAGGATATGCTTTTATTTATCTTTGGAGAATAAAAGCAGTTTACAAAGTAAAAGATAGGGAGACCTAGCATAAAAAGAATATAACTATTATCTAGGGTTAGCACTTTGGTGAATCATTTATACACGTACATATTCTTAGGGACTCAGGATACTTTCACACTTACTTATTCATAAGTTTGACATCCAATAGTATAATATAACAGCTTAAAAAAGCTAGCCTTTAGCTGCAACAACAGAAGTGCTGTGTATTCATCAAGGTAGGTGGTAGCCCTGTTCTTATCTATGTGTGTCAAAACTGTTGTTTTCAGAAGCTGAGATATAAAGGATTAAAATATTTGTTTTTATTTTGTGGGTCATATTTTAAGAGAGATATCAGCAAATTTATGGTGTCCAAAAGAGGATGACCAAATAGAAATCTTGAAATTGACATATGAGGAACAGTTGTCAAAACTGGTTAGGTTTAACTTGGAGAATACTTCCAGCTGCTTGCAAATGCAAGAAGCACTACTCTGTGGTAGAAAGATTGCACTTACTGTGATATGCTTTGGAGGGAAGAACTTGGAGCAGTGGATGACAATTATAGTGAGGGAGATTTCAGCCCAGCATTATAAAGATGTACCTTAAGTTAGTTAGCACTTGGCACTTAGAGTGTTAGTATATCAGGTGAGCCTCACAGTGATTCTGTGAAATGGAGAAACTTCCTAACCATGTGAATTACTACCTCTAAATAGCAAAGCATTGGAAGGGTTCAGAAATTGAATGGTGACCACCTGGCTACGATATTGTATAGAGGTACTGCATTAGGAGAGAATATATTGAAAAAAATTTGTTGAGAACCCACAGTAGTGCCTTGCTACTTGGCTAAGGTAGGCAAGTGGTTGGTGCATTGATGTAGTGCTGCTGCTTGCACATAGAACTTGAGTAGTGAATTTGTGCAAATTTGAAAAGGTGTTCTGTTTGGATGACAAATGAGAAAAAAGCCCTCTTTGGGCTAACATAGCTTGGGCCAGGGTCATGGCTTTACTAGGGGACATGGGCTGGGTTGTGGTCCCTGTATGCCTGCCCCTTGACAGGATACTTTTGCACAGTGGGCATACTTGTACAACTTCATGTGATTGACTTATGTGGGTAGAGGAAAATGGGAGTTTATGGTTAGTTTTAAAAGAGTCCCCAAAGATGGCTGTGCCCCAAAGATGTCTAGTTCTTCAGGCATAACTGAGAAAAGTCAAAATAATTTAGACCGTTAAGCTTTGTTTCTTATAAAGCAAAGCCTGAGATACCTTTAAGGGTCTAGAACAGTGATTCATCAGAATCACCAGGAAGGTTTTATTAAAACAGATTGCTGGACCCTATCCCTAGAATTTCTTTTAACTTAGTAGGTCTGAGAATTTGTTTCCAACAAATGCTTAGGTGATGATGATGGTGCTGACCCAGGGATCATACTTTGAGAACCCTTGGTTTAGGAGATTAACTCCATTGTGTACTTTAGGTGAATGCAACCACATGGGGAGAGAAGTGCGTAACATGAGGTCAGACACCTTAATATCTTTTTTTTTTTTGAGTTGGAGTTTCACTCCGTCGCCCAGACTGGAGTGCAGTGGCCGCTCCCGGCTACCGCAGCCTCGATCCACTGGGCTCTGGTGATCCTTCCACCTCAGCCTTCCGAGTAGCCGGAATTACAGGCGCGTGCTACCATGCCCGGCTGATTTTTTGATTTATTGTAGAGATGAAGTTTCGCTGCCCAGG
>NW_007246373.1:295402-317025 GCF_000164805.1 Carlito syrichta | reverse complement strand
CACTCACCTCAGCCTCCCAAAGGCGTGGGATTACAGGCTGAGCCACTGAGCCCGGCCCTTAATATCTTTTTCCAAAAAAAAAAAGTTATTTCTTTTAAAAAGTTGTGGTAAAATATACCTAATGTAAAATGTACTATTTTAACCATTTTTAAGTATACAGTTCAGTGGCATTAAATACATTCACAATGTTGTACCATCACCACCATCTGTCTCTAGAATTTGTTATCCTAAACTATAACTTTGAAGTCCTTAAAAAATCTAGCTTTAGGCAAGGTGTGGTGGCTCAAGCCTGTAATTCCAGTACTTTGGGAGGTTGAGGCGAGAGGACTGCCTGAGCCCAAGAGTTCAAGACCACTGTGGGCAACTTGGCGAGACCTTGTTTCTACAATAAATACAAAAATTAGCCAGGCATGGTGGCACACGCCTGTGGTTCTAGCTACTTGAAAGACTGATGCGGAAGGATCACCTGAACCCAGCAGGGTGAGGCTGTGGTGGCCATGAACATGCCACTGCACTCCAGTCTGAGTGACAGAGTGAGACTCCCACTCAAAAAAAAAAAAAAATCTAGCTTTATCCTACCTAGTTTCTATATGGGTGTTGAGTGTTGAGGATACATAGTTAGATACAATCTTTTCTCTCAAGGAGTTTATAATCTGGTAGTAGAGACAGATAATGAGGAAACTGTTTGCTTTGCTGGTAGGAAGTGGAATGGAAGGAGAAAAAAATTTTCCCATTTGGCAGTGAATTCTGTATCGTCTCTCTTCTACTATTACCTTGCTCTTTATTGCTCTTTACTGTGTAATATGTTGGTGCCTGTCACCCCTGTTCTGTAAGTAGATCCCTCTTCTCCCTCCCACTCTGGGACTAATCTCTTTTGTACTTTCAACAGTACTGTGGTAGAATATTAGCCCCCAAAGGTGTCTGTGCAAAAGGGACTTGGCTAATAAGATTGAGATTAAAGACCTTGAGATGGGAGATGATACTGGATTATCCCAGGTGGGCCCAATGTAATTACAAGGGTTTTTGAAAGTGGAAGAGGGACGTGTGAGTCAGAGGGACATGTGATTATGGAAGAAGTGAATGATGCGATGTGAGAAGCCACTGTCACTGGCTCTGAAGATGGAGGAAGAGGTGATAAGTCAAGGAATGCAGGGGCATCTAGAATCTGGAAAAGGTAAGGAGATGAATTCTCCTTAAGCCTTCAGAAAGAAATGCAGCCCTGCCAACCCCTTGATTTTCACTCACTGAGACCCATGACAGACTGAACAACAGATATATATGATAATAAATGTGTTGTTGTAAGCCACTCAATGTGTAATAGTTTTTTTGTTTGTTTTTTGAGTTGGAGTCTCTCTGTCACCCAGCCTGGAGTTCTATAGCACACTCATGGCCACCCCAGTGTCAACCTGTTGGGCTCTGATGATCCTTCCACCTCAGTCTTCCAAGTAGCTGGAATTATAGGTGCGCACTACTATGCCTGGCTAAATTTTGATGTATTGTAGAGATGAGCTCTCGCCAAGTTGCCTGGCTGGTCTCGAACCTGCAGGCTCAGGCAATCACTCATCTCAGCCTCCCAAAGTGCTGGGATTACAGGATGAGCCACTGAGCCCGGCCAGAGGTTTCTTACAGGTGCAGTGTAACACTAATACAAGTACCTTTTACATGGTTGGGATTCAGAAAAACTTGTTGGATTGCTAGGGTTTTCTTCTTTATATCATTTCTTCTTTTTTCCTTTTTAAAGGTAAAAACTTGATCAAGGCTATGTCTTTTACTTAAGTGTATTTATATTAGACATAAAATATCTGATGATAAGCTAATAACATAGAGAAAAGTGTATTGTTCCAGTCACACACACACACACAAAAGAAACTTAAAGAACTCATTTTCCTTTCCTTAGGGCCTATTATGGAATTTGATTACACAATATGTGAAGAATGTGGGAAAGATTTTATGGATTCTTATCTTATGAGCCACTTTGATTTGGCAACTTGTGATAACTGCAGGTACTTATTTTTATTTAAGATGCTATTCTTAATTGCTAGTGTTTGCATGCAGGTTTAGGGTAAAACAATAGGTGTGTCTATTTGAAGTTGATATTTTCTTTGTAATTATGACTTTTATTTAGGGAGTTTCCTAAAATTTATATGGTTTACATTTTGCCAAAGAAATACAGTAAGCTTGTGCTTATTAAAGTTTATAATATGCCCCATAAAATAGGCAGGATGCCCTAATTCTGCCGTATAAATTTCCTTTTCCTTTCTGTTGGTGTGGATTTTTTTTTTAAACCATCTCTCAGTAGCAGGTTCCTAACTCTTCTCTTCATCCAGCCCTAATGATCTAGTTCTTTGTTATCCCATGTATGTTGACAACTTGGTCAGAGTACTGGGATCTTCACTGAGAATAGGGGAGCTCAGAACACCTTTTCCCATTCATCTTTTGCTACCCACATAAAGCGAATAGATGAGGAAAAATCACATTCTTCTGCCATTCTTTTTCTTCTTCTCCTAGACTTTATCTCTGTTTATTCACCCCAGAATAATCTTTCTCACCTCACATGGTTCTCCTATCGCTACTGTTTACTCAGCCAGATCCTGTGTTGGTGTCTTTTGCACAGAGAAGTTCCAGTCTTGATATCTTACTTGGCCCTCTTGTCTGTTCTCTGTTCCTTTCTTGTACCTACAGCCCTGGATCAGCTCCTCACCTGCCTAGATAACCCATTGTTTTGCAGTCTTTGCTCAGACATTGGAAGCCTTCATCACTGGCTTGTTGCTGAGTGGAGTCCTTAGTAGAGAGGGATAATGGAAGATGATGCCCCTGGTCTCATGATCAGATATATGACTGAGACTGTTCTGGCACCCCAGGTGGAACTGTAAATTATAAGCTTATTTCCCATTTATACAATGGTTAAGGTCCACAGTATTGTCATCACTCTCTTTAAAAGCCACTATAGCTTTTGGGAACTGAAGCACCACATATATTTCCATGAGAAAACAGAAGCAACTGTTGTATTTAATTTAAAGAAAGTTGGGTCATAGTTTGGAAAAAAAATACTTTTATGAGTAAATATAATTAGGAACACAGACCTCCATTTATTTCCTTTTGATATCTTCAAAGATTATAATTTTAGCACGTTGGAGTCTACATGTCCTCTCCTTTAGTTCCAATTATGTAGCTTTCTAAAGTTATTCCCAGTTTTAAGTCCTGTGGTGTTGTGATAGGATTCTCTGATAGAATCCTTGATTTCTCCCCTTTTTGACTTATACCTGTTCTTTAGTGTATAACATTTCAGTACAGGTCAACTTTATTCATTGGATATTTCTCTACTGCCCTTAATTCCACATCCTTTTGGCCCTAGGTCAAACCGTATCCTGAATCCACCTGCTTCTCATCCTCTTTCTCACTGCTGCCTTAGTCTAGGCCACTATCAGTTCTTGCCTGGAGCACTGCAGTAGTTTCTAACTGGTCTCTGGCCCCCACCTCTGCCTTTTGTACTCCTGGAGTCTCCTCTTCATACAGCATTTTGCTCAAAACTTTTTAATGGTTTCTAACCCTATTCAGAACAAAATTGTCTTCACCATTACTTGCAAGACCCTGTCTGTCTCTGACTCAGTCTCCTACCACTCCTCACTGTCGCTTACTGTAGGTGTGGTGGTTACACCAGCCTTCTTGCTTTGAGCTCCAGCTGCAGTGTACTCCTGCTGTAGAGCCTTTGCTCTTGCTGTTCCTTTACTAGGGATGTTCTTTCTCTAGCTTTTCAAAAAGCTTTTCTCTAGCTTCTTAAGCCTCTGCTTAAATATCCTACTATCAGTGGCCTTCTCTGATGACCTAGTCTGTCTGAAAATTTCTATTCCTTTACTGTGTTTTATATTCCTTATCATACTTTTACCTGTCATTATGTTTGTTCACTGTCTTCTCCTCACTAGAATGTGACCCTCATTAAAACAAGACTTTATTTTATTCTCTGCTATATTCTTAGTGCCTTGAACAATACGTAGCTTATAGGTGGAGAACAAATGTATGAGAAGAACTTTGTAACTGACCATGTCTCCATTTTATTTTGATTCTGAAAAAGCTCTGAACCAACTGGAAGCTCTGAACCAACTGCACCCAATTGGATCTTGATATTATATTCCTTATTTCTTGTCCATTTTGACTTTATCCTTTAATATTTTCTTTCTCATTGAGTCTTTGTTTTTATTTATGTCTTTTCTACTTTTAAAAGTTATTTCAAGTCCTTTCTGGAATAAGAGAGACTTTAAATACATTTTTAAATTGTTAAATGACATGGATCTGCTGCTAATATGTCTTCTCAGAATAAGTAAAAGATAAAGTATTTTTCTGGTAGAATGTTTATGCTGCTAATTTAACCATGAGAATTACAAGAAAGAGTTTTTTTACATGTCCCTCGGCTGCTGGGCTATAGATGCATACAGTGGGGAAGAAAAAGAAAACTTAGCTTATTTGAAATAACTGATTTTATATAATGGACTTAATCTGTTTTCAGAGATGCTGATGATAAACACAAGCTTATAACAAAAACAGAAGCCAAACAAGAATACCTTCTGAAAGACTGTGATTTGGAAAAAAGAGAACCAGCTCTTAAATTTATTGTGAAGAAAAATCCTCATCATTCACAATGGGGCGATATGAAACTCTACTTAAAATTACAGGTCTCTAATAAGTTGTGTTCATTAATTTTAAACTCCGGTTCAGGTAAAGTTTTAACAATGAACTAATTATAATTAGTTTAGTTTTTGCTTAAGAGAATGAAAAAGATCCTTTCCCTTTTCTTGTTTTGCATATGAGTCACAGTCATGTATGATGACATTTAATAACATAATGTTTTCTTATTTTGCTATTTGGTATGGCACTTTGGAACAAATATGTTGCTATTGAGTGATGCTAGGAGTACAATTTGGAAACTAAAAAAGTTTGGAATAGGAGTCAGATCCTGTTCCTCTGCCCTTCTCCACCCCCAATACCTCTCAAAAAAAAAATCTATAAAAAACATTTAGGAATTTCAAATACTTAAAATCTAGGTCTGTTTGGGAAATACTCATCTGGAATGCTATCAGTTGTCTATGCAACTCTAGTGAATCTCAGAGCAGTTCTTTTCAACGCCACTTGCTGCCAATGGCCACAAGTGTGCCAAGATATCTATCCACTTAGTGGCTGGGGCTACCAATGCCCAGACCAGTTGCCTTGAGTCACAAACAGCCTCCTGTATCTACCCCAGAATGGTACAAATACTTTAATATTCATTTTGAGCCATTATATTAAAATACTGGAAGGCACTGCTTTAGAGCACAGCTTGAATTGGAATATATTGATACTAGAAAATCCCATATCTTCAAATATGATTAAGAAGTCACATTATAAAACAAACCTATACTGAATTTCATTAAATATTAGACTATTAGGAGATTCGTCATTATTTTATGTACCATTAAAATTTTTTAAATGCTAATTAAACTAACGTGTGCTTTCTTGTGCTTTTTATACTTAACAAATGCCATTAGACTTTATTATAGTTTTTTGTCATATATTACACTTGTGCATACATAAAAGGGAAAATACAAGTGCAAAAGATTTGTTAAGGTATTCCAAAACTACTTTGCATTCAGAGTCTGATTCTTCTGAACCGCTTATTGTTTCAGAGTTGTTAAAGTACCATTAAGTACATTGGTGATATAGCATTTTCAGATATATTAAAATTGTGGGAAATGTGATGTCTTTGAATTTATGAAATGTAGGTATATCAGTTAATTATGTTAAGAAATTTGAGTTTGGCTATATTTTGTTCTCCTTAACATATTGTGAGAGGTAGCCTGAGCATGATTCTTAGTGAGTAAAGTATTTTCTTAAAGTATAAATGATATTATAAAGAGTAAAAGGTACATAATCCAAAGTTTTAAAACTAGAATGAAGACTTTTTAGGTCATTTAGGTACCAAAGTTTTGTTTTTTGTTTTTTTTTAAATTCATGTCCTACAGATCAGAATTAGCCAAGTGGATGGAAATGATTACTGATCCAGAAGGAGATGAGGAGTAGTAATTGCTGGTTCCCTGTGGCTGGAAATTATTGGAGATGATCTCATATTTAGGTCTGATGTGGTTAATCTGTCAACAAACTGTTTCTTTGGTGAGACTGCCAAAAACCCACTGACCACATGTACTTCTGTTGATTCCTGTCACAACAGTACAGAGGACAACTTTCCTACTTAAAATCTAATTCAGCATACATTTACTGAGAGTTTTATAGGTTTAGATAGATGTTTTATTAGAGCTGTTTCTTATCATTAGTATTTAAAATCTTTTAAATTTCTAATAAGTATTTATAAATTTATACTAGAATTAGAACATTCTTTGGTACTTAATGGTTTGATAATTATAACTTTATAATATTTTGCACCCCTGACTCATAGCTGATTTAAATATGGATTTTGTGTTGTAGATTGTGAAGCGGTCTCTTGAAGTTTGGGGTAGTCAGGAAGCATTAGATGCAGCAAAGGAAGTTAGACAAGAAAACCGAGAAAAAATGAAACAGAAGAAGTTTGATAAAAAAGTAAAAGGTAAGGGACTACATTTTTTATCATGAAGGATTGTTTTACCACTTTGCAGAAAGCCTTCCGTTTAAAGATATAAATTCACCAATAGAGTGGAATGTGTTTTTATGTTGATTGAAAAGAAAAATGACTTTAAGTTTGCCCTCAGTATGTTGGTGTTTGAGGCTCTTGGTTAAAACTTCACAGTACTGCATTTCTAAAAAGTATGTAGTAAGCCATCATCTTAAAGTGAATCATGTTTTATATAGGAACAATGGTAGGATCAGGAATAGTACCCCTATCAAGGATTTGGCATCATTTAAATCTTAAATATGATCAACAGTGTGATAACAGACACCCACCAACAAACCTTTCTAATTGTTTAGAATGAAAATAATATGCCCTAAATCTTAGTCGTCTAATTTATTAGCGAGAAGGAACTTTCAGATGTCATCTAGTCTAATCACTTTTTGTGTATGACTAAAAGATCCAGAAAGGTGGAGCGACTTGTTACATAGTCATTGGCAAGAGTTGGGACTGGAACTAGGTGTTTGACTGAAAGTCTTTCTGAAGTATCTATGCATCTGTCTCTGTGCACAGCTCTCCATTCCCCTGTCCATCTGTCTCTGCATTAGTTTGTCCATGCCTCCATTCATGTTTGTATGTAAGTCTATCTGTTCATCCACTCACCAGTGCATCTAATATTTACCAAATGTCAATTATTTGCCAGGCACTGTGCCAACATTGATGTGGAGTCACGGTTTGTCAGGAGAGAAAGAGAAAATCATAATAGTGTGTGAAAAGTACGGTGATAGTGATAAAATAGGGTGCTGCAGGAGCACAAAGGGCACTTTCCACTGTATCACAGAATCCTACAAAAGAGTCTTAAAAAAGTACACAAATATTCTTCATGCAGTATTTATGTAAAGTGTGTACAGATATTGGGTTACACTAACTTAATACACTAAATTAATTCATTTAAAGTGAATGTCCTAGCCATAATAATTTTGGTTATTTTTTTAGGATTTAGAACAGGTTTTGGAGGGTGAATAGGATAACTCAGATGTCATACAAAACATACAAGAAAGCAAAACCAAAAATTGAATGTAAACCTTCCTTGTTCCTTCTCATTGTGCGGGTTTTTTTCCCTTTTCAAGTGTAATTCATGTATAGTGCAGAGAAGTTAGAAAACTAAAGAACTCTTATCTCATGATTTTACTACTCAGAGACAATTATCAGCAACATTTTAATGTCTGTTCTTCCAGTTCTTTTCTTTCCAGAGCCCTTTAACTTTTTAAAAAATAAAAATAGAAACACTACTGGATATTTATGAAGTTTATCAAGACAACTGCATGATAAATATCTTTATATAAATTATAGTCACATATCAATTCCTGAATCAGAAGATAGGCATACTTTTATGCCTTTGTAGAGAGGTTTCCAATATTAGATTATGCCATATCAGAGCATTTCATTGAAGAATCTTCCCAAAATTATCTGTTTCATCTCATGCTTTTTTCTGTAAAAATTATATCAAGATAAGCATTTATATTAAAGATTAGTGTGAACAGTATGTTCTAAAAAGATTGACACAATTTTTATTGGTATTTTAAAAATAAATATAAATTTAAATATAATTGACTTTTTTTCCCTCACTGCTGCTATTAATCACCATTTAAGTTACTATGGATTTTCTTCATCCTTGAAGGTTCTGAATTTTCCCTAAAGTTTTTCACAGGAGTTAGACTTCTTAGGACTTTGTTTGTTTGAATGAAGTGAAATGTGTCTTTTGAGGAAATTTATCCAAGAGGTTATATGAGCGGTGTAATTTCCAAGCTTCTACAAATAAGAATGTTTTTCTGGTTTTTTTTCTACATATGAATATCTGAATTCTCAGCTGTAAACATTATTCCATTGTTTTTTGGTGTTTAGTGTGCAGAAAGGTCAGTATGATGCCTTCTTTAATTATGGGCTCTTCTTGTTGATTTACTTTAGAGGTTGGTGGCTGTGTTCCTGTCCTCTTGACTAGGCCACAGAGGGCTGAGAGTGGAGTAGACACTGTAGGGGTTAGGAACAAGGAGCTTGCTGTGCCATTTGCTCAGAAGGCTCAGAACAGAGAGGAGTAAAAGCAAGTCTAAGTTTTTTAGTTGAAAAGAAATTGAAACCTTTTTCCTTTTGCTCTTCTGATTTGATCCACAAAGAAACTGACATAAAGTTTACTTCTTTATGGAAAGGCAAGATTACATTTACTACTTTTAGAATATGATCTCCTACTTTGGCAGTTTAGAATTTATCTTACTATGGAAAAAAAATCAAAGTATAAGTAGTATAAGGTATATATAAATAGATAAGGTGAAAGACAAGAGTTTTGTCAGAATTCAAATTGTTACAGATCTCAGATACATGAAAGCAGAGCTGCTGTTCAGTTGAATAGCATTTCAGAATTGCAGTATGTGTTGGCCTTGATATTGGATAGGAATATTCAACTAGTTCAAATATACAGAACATTTTGGGTTTGCATGCCTCCTTTCTGCAATAAGGTGGATATAGGCTTTTCTTTAGTTATACTCAGCTTTCTCTTATTCAGTATGGTAGAGGTTACCCTTTGTAAAAAAGGAAAATAAATTAATCTTCATTATTTGTTACTATGTGCTTTCCTACCAAGAGGTGGGTAAGAAGTCCCATTTGAGGACATTTCTAAGTTTGTGGACACTGTACATCCTGACCCTGTGGCTATATTTAAGACCGTTTGGGGGCTCCTCTCAGGAGAGTTTGGGGGGGCACAATCAAAATAAGATCAACGCATCATGTTATTGTCTTTTCCTTCTTTGTAATTTTTCCCCTTCAGTTAACAAGGAGCACCCTAAGTCAGTACTTCCTACTCTCCCATCAAGTATTTAGAAGGGCTCCTTCAGCTAGTTCTCATACAAGTTTACCTGATAAACAGCTTTGGGTTTCTTTGAATACAGACCACCTCTTTTGCAAAATTAAGATATTAAACTGAATACAAGTTTTAGAGTGGCATAAAATAAATTTTTCATTGAAACAAGGATTTAGGGGAAAACTTTTTTGGGTAAAAAGTATAAGTAATTCTTAAAGATACCAGTAACAAGACTGGTTACTATGAATCTTCCATAAATTTCCAGAAGAGGCAGTCCTTATATAACACCTTTTTGCATTGTGAATTCTAAGCCAGTGGGACTAGGAGGTTGCAACCTGGTAAACCACTACTTTGTTCTAAATTAGGCTTTCCATGCTGCTTAGGACATGAGCCCCTGCGTACCCACCAGTTTTCCCTATCTCTCCCAAGGTCTATTTTAGGCCTTCAAACCTTTTCTCAGCAGTAGTTGATTTCTATACTTTCCTAGGTTTTACGATGTTAAATGAAGTAATGTGAAAAAAAGGTTAACCTTTATTTAAACATTTTTTTGCAGCAGTAGTGGGAATCTGCCTTGGGGGGGACACACCTCATTAACAAGGGTATCTGCATAATGAACATTTGTATACCTAACCCTGAATTATACCCCACATCTCTAAAATAAAAAAAATAAAAATAAAAAAAATTTTCTTTTACCATATGTTGGCATTTGCCCTACTATTCTTTTTCACACACACATTATTTTGCTGAACCATTGAATAGTTACTTGCAGACATTGTGCTTCTTCAACATGTTTTTCCTAAAAATGGCATTCTTCTCTATAGCTAAAGAACAATCACAATCCAGAAATTTAACTTTTAAATAATGCTGTTATCTAGCATATACTGTTTAATGTTCCCCAGATGTTTCAATGTCCTTTATAGCTTTTGTTTCTTGAGTCAGGGTCTGTCACCCAGGCTGAAGTGCAGTGGCATGAATACGGCTCACCACAGCCTCGATCTCTTGGGCTCAGGCGATCCTTCCTCCTCAGCTTCTCGAGTAACTAGGACTACAGGCATGTGCCAGCATGCCCAGCTAGTTTTTAAGTTTTTGTGTAGAGACGAGGTCTTGCTATGTTGCCTCAGCTGGTCTTGAAGTCGTGGACTCAAGCAATCCTCCCACCTCAGCCTCCCAAAGTGCTGGGATTTCAGGTGTGAGCCACCACACCTGACCTAAGGATAATGCATCTTGATAGTTGCTTTTAATTTAGGCCTTCAGCCTTTCTGTCTTTCATGACACTGACCTTTTTTTTTGAATTGGAGTCTCACTCTGTGACCCAGGCTGGAGTGCAGTGGTACGCTCATGGCCACTGCAGCCTTGTCCTGCTGGGCTCAGGCGATCCTTCCACCTCAGCCTTCCAAGTAGCTGGAACTACAAGAGTGCATCACCATGCCTGTTTTTTTGGTTTATTGTAGAGGCAATTTGCCCAGGCTGGTCTCAAACCTGTGGGCTCAGGCAATCCTCTTGCCTCTGCCTCCCAAAGTGCTGGGATTACAGACATGAGCCACCACGCCTGGCTCATGGCATTGATATTTTTTAAGTGTTCAGGCCAGCTGTTGTGTAGTGTGTCCTTCCATTTGGATTTGTTAGCAGCTTGCTTCCTCATGATTAGAATCCAATCAAATGTTTTTGGTACAAATACTCTCTGGTTGATGTTTAATATGGCCACATGGTGCCAATTCTCCTTGAAGGTTGATAGTTTGTTTGGTTAAGGTGATATCTGCCAGGTTTCTCCATTGTAAAGGTACCCTATTCCCCTTGTAATTAGTAAGAAATCTGACACGGTGAATATCTCATTCCTTGTGTTTTACATAGCCATGAGACTTACCTGAGTCAGTTATTAGGATACATAGAAATAGTGATTTTATATTTGTCATGCCTTCTGTATTTGTTATTTGGCTTCCTTTGGAAGAAGAAGAGCTTTTCCTCCCCCTTTAAAAAACAATTTTTGAAATAAAATAAAAATAATAGATTAAAAAATCAGTATCAGTTGGACTCATGGATTCTTATTCTGAAATCAATGTATTACAGTCCCTTCCTGTCATTATTCATTTTGGTGTTCAAACTGTCCAAGATTTGGCTAGTGGAATCCCCTCAAGCTAGCTGCTCCTGTCTTTTTGTTTTGTTTTGTTTTGTAAATAATTTCAAACTGACAAAAAAAAATTGCAAGATTAAAGAGCCATATATCTTTTACCCAAGACTGACCTATTGTTAACACTTCCTGCCATTTGAATGCTGCTTATATATGTAGATATACAATATTTTTTTTCTGAGCTACTTCCGAATAAGTTGCAGACCACCACCTTTTACCCCTAAATACTAGTGTGTATTGCCTAATATGTTGTTACATAACCAAAGTATCATTAACTTGAGTAAACTTAACATTTCGTGTTTTAATCTAATCTACCATCCATATTTTAGTTGTTAGCTGACCCAGTAATGTCCTTTTTAATGATTCCCTTCTAGGACAGGATTCAGGCTAGGCTTGGGCATTGATTTTAGGTACCAAGTCCTTCTCATCTCATTTTATGCTGGGATATTTCCACAACCCTTTTCTTTTATGGCATTGACATTTTTGATTAATTCTCGGGCTTATTCAGTCTCCCCCTTTAAAAAACCATTTCTCACTTGGGGCTTTTCTGGTGTTTCCTGCTGGTTAGATGTAGGGAATGCATTTCAGGCCGGAGACAATATATAAGTGATAGGCCTTTCTCAGGACCTCGCATCTGGAGGCATGTGACGTGTATAGCCAATGGCTGTAATGTTTTTTCTTTTTGAGTCAGAGTCTCAGTCTGTTGCCCAGGCTGAAGTGCAGTGGCACAATCACAGCTCCCCACATCCTCGAACCTGGGCTCAGATTATCCTTGTCTCAGCCTCCTGAGTAGCTGGGACTACAGGTACACACCACCATGCCCAGCTAATTTTTTGACTTTTCTGTAGAGACGAAGTCTCACTATGTTGCCTAGGCTGGTCTTGAATGCCTGGGATCAAGCAGTTCTCCCGCCTTGGCCTCCCAAGGTGCTGGAATTATAGGCATGAGCTGCCCCACCTGGCTGTAGTTTTGTTTTTTTTTTGAGTTGGAGTCTCACTCTGTCACCCAGACTGGAGTGCAGTGGCCGCTCCCGGCCACCGCAGCCTCGACTTGCTGGGCTCCAGCGATCCTTCCGCCACAGCCTTCCAAGTAGCTAGAATTACAGGCATGCGCTACCACGCCCGGCTGATTTTTTGATTTATTGTAGAGATGAGGTCTCGCTGCCCAGGCAGGTCTTGAACCCGTGGGCTCAGGCAATCCACTCACCTCAGCCTCCCAAAGGCGCGGGATTATAGGCTGAGCCACCGAGCCCAGCTAGTTTTTTTTTTTTTATTACACTTGAGAAGCAAAAAGAAATTGAAAGACCTACTTTTCCTACTTATCCTATTTCCTACTTTTCCATAATAGTTCCTTCTGGATGTAGCAACCACCAGTTGATGGTTCTTGCTAGATAGAACCTGTCCTTAGTATGTTGGGTTGTAACAACTGTTTTATAGTGCTAGCATTTCTGAATTTAACCAGCTGGCAGTCAGCACTCTGCAGCATCCTTGCCCCCATTTACTTATTAGTGTTGTGGGCTCATTAATTTGTTTTTTGGCCAGTGGCTTTGATTTTTTCTTTTCTTATTTTGGTGTTCACATTGTCTCAGATTTGGCCCAGTGGCTAGCTCTTGTGTCCTTGTGAGTTCTTCTTTTGACATTCTAGCACATAACACATGTGTAGCTATATTTCTGTGTCTCTATGTGTGTAAAATAAAAAACCTTGAATTTATATTGATACATCCAGTTCTAGTACAAAATTTCAGCGTTCGTTTTATTTATACTCTCTTCTCTGACAATGAGAAACCTGCTCCTGTTGTCCTCATTATATTTATTGCTAGACTACTGAATTATGGGAAGAAAAAGTGTAAGTCATTGTAAAACCATAGGTTCAATTATGGCCAGAAAGTTAGGTTTTTTTGCTTAAGTATTTTTTCAGTATTAAGAAAATAATTTTTCTTTCTTACCTCTCTTTCTAAGTACATGTAATAGTCAAATTAGGTAGAGAAGTTAGTTTAGCATGATTGGACTGCAGTCAAATTGAGAGATTTTCTCAGTGGGGTTGTAAAGTGGCTTACATCAGGAAAAAATTGAAAAGCAGGTACTGGAATTCAAACAGAAAACATCTTCCTACCCTTGTCTGAAACCAAGAGGCATTACAGTTCTGGTCATCATTATCATTTATTTTTTATTTAGAAAATGTCCTAAGTCTTGTAAAATAAGAGAGCACATTCCAGATATAGCTAGAAAAACAAGGATTCTTCAGAATGAGAGGAGATTGGCAGGAATGAAGATTAGAGCTAGGACGAACATAATTTTCTCCCCAGGTAAAAAACTATCTAGAGGTATCTACATTGAAAAAGCTTGAAAATAATCTCAAAAGAAAGTGCTTTTCATGCTGGAGATATGAAAAAGTACAGCTTAGTGGTTAAGAACATGGACCTGAGCTAGACTGTACCTCTGCCACCAACTAGCTGTTTGACATCAGGCAGCCTGTAATTTCTCTGAGCCTAATTTCTTTTCTCATCTGTAAAATTGAGATAGTCTTGCTTACCTAAGAGGGTTGGGAGGATTAAATGCATTTAACATGTTTTAGAACAGTACCTGATACATAGCCCTGTGTTTGCTTTTATCCTCGTGATATAATAAATGCAGAAAATATGAAGATTCAAGTAGAATTTTGATACAGCTTATAAGAGATCTAAAATAGGTTAGAGGAAAATATGTGATCACTTGGTTTATGCCAATTTTTATGGTTGTGTTGATAAAAGATAGCCATCATTCTCCTTTTGGTAGTGCCACTGTCAAAGACAGTTATGTGCTGGGTGGACTTCTGGTGAGAATAGAAATGTAAACAATGTCACTTTTTATTAATTAAACTAGAAACTATTCATTTCCAGTTAACACTAAGTACTTGGTTTCTTAAGGTGATATGCAATGTGAACTTTTAAAATATGGCTTACTGAGTTGTTTTCGAAGAATCCAACATAATTTTCCTTGTAAAATGACTTTAACATGAAGTAGCAGAAAAAGCCCCAAACATTGGAACAAGATGATGACCTGGGTTCACATGCTATCTGTGCTCAGTTTCCCAAACTGCAAAATAAAATGAAGTGAAATAAAAACTCGATGGTTCTTTGCAGTTCTTAATATTTTATAATTCTTATTTTTAGGTTGTACTTAGCAGAAACTATTAACAACCCCTCTCCTAAAATAATGCTATCATTTTATAAGATAAAGAACTTTAACAGACTTGAAGTAAATTGCATGACCACTTTGAGATGAAAACAATCAGCATAGTGGTAGTTTTCTTGCACGCAAAGCTTGACTTGTCATTAATGGAAGCAGGTCCTGACTTATAAACATAGAACTTAAAAGTATTCCTTTTTCTTAGTTATCTCAACTGACTCCCCTTTCTGTTACCTGTAGCATTCTGTTATCTAAAGAGTCAAATGTATCTGAACGTACACTATTGCTTCTCATCTCACTTCTGAATTTGGTTCTCTTTTGCTATACCTCTGACCCACACATCCATTTCTGAATCTTTCATTTTATACTGCTCCAACAATGACTTGAAAGATTTCATAGGCCAAGCTGGTAGGGTAAGAAGTGTGTCAAGTTTATAACCAACGTTTGTTATAAATTAAGGTAAACTTTAATTTTTGGTTTATCTTTAATTTTATTTTTGGGTGAAAGCCCCGATGAATTTTTGATTCAGCTGAACAGCACTACTGAAAAGCTTTTCTTTTTGTCTTAGAATTGCGGCGAGCAGTAAGAAGCAGTGTGTGGAAAAGAGAAATGATTGCTCATCAACATGAGTATGGACCAGAAGAAAACCTAGAAGATGACATGTACCGGAAGACTTGCACTGTGTGTGGCCATGAGCTGACGTATGAAAAAATGTGATTTTTAGTTCACTGTACTGTTTTATAGAACTTCACGCAAATAAAGGAAAGTTAGATTGGCTTTGTTTAAAATTCACAAAAATGTTATGTCTTCATAGATGTATTAAAAAATGCCTCATTAATAATTATGCATATTTAGAGTAAGTTTCAGTGAAAGTCCAGCTGGCCTGTGTGCACAATGTCAGGTCTGTGATTGCTTTTTCAAAACAGGGATGGGAGCCAAGTAGTAGAGTAAACTTAAAAGTGGCAGATCAGAGGTACAAACTGAGGAACAAGAGACCAAGGCAAACCCTGGATTGGAATAGGAGGAATAACTTTCAGTAAAGGCTAAAGCTTTTTGAACTGGATTCTTAACCCTAAAACAAAGGAGTATGCTGTGCCTCTGGTTCTGGGTCAGCTTTTTGGAGCTATTTCTGGCAAATAGCAATAAATATTAAGCTGTAGGAGCATGACCATGTTTTCAGTATTCTTGGGGCTTACTACTATAGGCCTTAACATTAGTGTCTAACCCTATTAAAATGGGAAACAGCTATTTTCATGGTTGAATCTCTGTGGATCAAAGAAAGTACTAATACGCTTATTTTAAGTACTTCCAACATTTACTGAGCATTTATTTACTAGGTTCCAGGCACATACCATGCTGAGTGTCTCATAGGTATGTTCATTTCGTCCTAGGAAGGAAGACAGCTTGCTTGTTCAGGCTCATTTAATACATCTACGGGAAGAAAGTGACAACCTACAACCTCACATCACTTCTGGCATTTGGATCACATTTAGCTGGTCAAGTTTTCTTGTCAAAAGAATTACTAGCCGGGCTCAGTGGCTCAGCCTGTAATCCCACGCTTTGGGAGGCTGAGGTGAGTGAATTGCCTGAGCCCACGGGTTCAAGACCCGCCTGGGCAACTTGGTGAGACCTCATCTCCACAATAAATCAAAAATTAGCTGGGCGTGGTAGCGCATGCCTGTAGTTCCAGCTACTTGGAAGGCTTGAGGCGGAAGGATCGCCGGAGCCCAGCAGGTTGAGGGTGCGGTGGCCAGGAGCAGCCACTGCACTCCAGTCTGGGTGACAGAGAGAGACTCCAACACAAAAAAACAAAAGAATTACTAAGTAGCTTGACTACAGGGTCTATGTATTATTTTTTGAGAAAAACAAATTCAAGTTAAGATAAACTGGATATTTTCAAATTGTTTTGACATGACTTTTTACTCTACCGTACAAATAGAAGAAATAGGAAGTTTATACATTTCCATTTTTCTCTAGACAGGGGTAGAGATTACACTTGGAGAAAGGTATTAAGTCAAAACAAATCAAGTCCAAATAGTATTGACACTATAATTACTAAGTATTCTCCATAAAAATATTCAACACAAAAATGTGTAATGTTGCTTCTCTTTGACTTTTTATATGTTATGCTAAATATTACAGCTCAGTAAAAATTAATTATGAATGGGCAGCAAGATTACCCTGGTGTATAAAAGCTTCCGGCTTGTGGACAACAAAATAACTAGGGGTTCAGACTGTTGACTGACAAGCTCATTACTGTATTGTGGGGGACACAAAGTTCTGGAGCCAGATGAATGTAGGTTCAAATCCACTTACTAGCTGTAGACCCTCGACAAGTTACACAATGGGCCCATTTTTATCTGTAAAGATAGCATAATCATTTCAAAGGAGTTTTAAGTACTTAATATTACTTGCACCTGGCAGGTAAAGCCACTTAGTTAATGAGCACATATTATCAAGGCCATTACAGTTATATATTTAGTTGACATATGCTTCCATTCACTCTTTACCCTCATCAGTTAGAGACAATCTTGGTATCCAGATGTCTTTGACAGCCAAATTTCCTCTATTGAGGTTGGCAAAATCTTTCCTTATCTTTCATTTTCAGGTATAACTATAGATTGGGAAAATAGCATATGTTACTTTGACAGAAACATGTTAAATTGCATCAGAACAATATAACAGAATATTGTTTTATTGCAAGGCATGATGTACAGTTGCATGCCATTCTTTTGTCTGTATGAGCTTCATTAGTAGCAACTATTAATGCTCTTGCACCTTTATATTTTTCAAAATTCACTCCCTATTTCAGGTTTTCCATATACCTAAATGTCAGACTTGAACAGAGTAGCGTCACATCAATGAACAGTTGTTAGAAGCAACCATTATACATGAAGGAGACGATCAAGAGAAAGGAAATGAAAACTTATAAATTTGCCTAGAATGTGGATCAAGCATAACTAGCCAAAATTACATTGTGAAAGGATTACAAAGCAGTTTAGAGTCAAAATTACCAATGCCTTAAAGGTTATCCTTTGGCTTCTTGAGGACAGAAGTCATTTCACACTACAGCTGACCCTTGAACAACATTGAGAGTAAGAAGTGTTGAGCCCCTACAGAGCTGAGAATCTATGTGGTAAACTTTTGACTTCCCCAAAACTTAATAGCCTGCTGCTGATTAGAAGCCTTACCTGTAACAATCAACTGATTTAACATATATTGAATGTTTATGTATTATGAACTGTATTCTTACAATGAAGTAAGCTGGAGAAAAATGCTAAGAAAATCAAAAGGAAGGGAAATATTAAGTGGAAATGGATCATCACAAAGGTCTTCATTCTCATCTTCATGTAGAATAAGCTGAGGAAGAGAGGTTGGTCTTACTGTCTCAGGGGTGGCAGATATGGAAGTAAACCTGTGTATTAAGTGGACCTGAGCAGTTCTTCAAAGGTCAACTGTACTTATGTAGTCTGTGTTGTGCTTAAGCAATGGGAAGGATGAATTGTATAAACCAGAATATTTAGCCAAAAACCTAGGTTTTAGTTCTCCCTGCTAGCATCCTGCTCTACAAACATGATTTTTTGGAATAATAGTTTACTGTTTTAAATAATATTTAAAAATCCAAGGAATTCCCAACTATTGAGTGGACTATATTCTGTAGCCACTAAAATGCATGGTAAACCAAAAAGATATATATCAAAATATGGAGAATGCTTAATGCATCATAAACTTATATAATTAATTCAAAATAAAAAGATACCTACATTATACAAGTGTACAAAAACACTACCAGCAGTTGTAGGATTACTGGTAAATTTTTCCCCAAGGTTTAATGATAAAAAGTCTAAAAATCCTAGAAATTTTGAATGTCAGATAATTCCTTATACTTGTATATTATTTTACAAACTGCTGTCATCTTATTTAAGCATTACCACCACACAGGAAAGAGGCTAAGGAAACAGCAGTTATTTGGACCAAGTTCCATAAAATCTAAACCCACATCTAATTCCAAATACAGTTTTAGAAAATCTAGCTACATTTTAGCATGTAATTCACTACATGACCTTGGACAAACCTCTTCAGAGACTACAGAAATGACCAGATACTTCAAGATATTATGGTTGGCTGGGTGTGGTGGCTCAAGCCTGTAATCCCAAGCACTTTGGGAGGCCAAGGTGAGGGGATTGCCTGAGCCCATGGGTTCAAGAACAGCCTGGGCAACTTGGCGAGACCTCATCGCTACAAAAAATAAAAAAATTAGCCAGGCATGATAGTGCACGCCTGTACAGTTTCGGCTACTTGGAAGACTGAGGCAGAAGGATCGCCTGAGGCCAGCAGGTTGACACTGGGGTGGCCGTGAGTGTGCCACTGCACTCCAAGCTGGGTGACAGAGACTCCAATTAACAAACAAACAAACAAACAAAAACCCAAAGATATGATGGTTACCCAAACCTGGAAATCATTTGGGGCACTTTAGGAACTACTGATGTCTAGGTTCCACCCTTAGGGATTGTAATTTAAATTCTAAATCAACTTTGAAGATTACCAGGTGATTTATGTTTAGAAAAATTTGGGAACTGTTGCTCTAAATAGTAATACTTTTATATGCTAACAAGTAGTATCTTAGGATACTACTTGAAAAAAAATATTTTGAAGATAAAATTTCAAAGGGAGTATACCTTCAGTAAGAAACCACAAATTTTAAGTAAACTAAGATGATAAATCATGAAATACCAAAGTCTAAAAAACATACTTTTAGTTTTATTTCAGTCATGTTAAGTTATCCACGAGCTGTGAAAAGCTATGCTACTTAGTAATAAACTCATTGGTTCTATGTACTATGTAAGCTTGACCTCTAGTGCTTCACATACCTCAGATCAGCTATTTTGTTCCTCAAAGAGAAAAAATATCAACTTGATCACAGAAATCTTGTATGTGTCACATATATAGTACGTCATGATCATCGTCACATTGTCAATAGGAAATAATTGCTTTTGGGGGGCAATTAAAAGTAATGCCATTATTTTTGACTGTCCTCCCCTTTTGTTTAAGAAATAAAAGGATACTACAAGAAAGCAAGCATTCAAACCATCAAAAATAAGACAAATTATTTTAAGATATTTTTAAAAAAATTTGACATGAGGGAGAAAAAAAATGACCCTTAAGCCTGCAGGGCACAAAACTGCTGGAACACAGCCAGGATATGAGGATCTAATTCAGCAGTGAAGAGAAGGTTCTCCAAGGTCACCATGTACTGCTGGATTATCTGGTGATGCTGTGGACACAGAAAAGGGAATGTTTAGGTCAGGAAAAAGCATGTAAACAATTCTATAGGACATGTCCCTAAGCAGCCCACCCATGCTGGGGAATGAAAAAAGGTAGGGGAAAAAAAAAGCACTCATAGGAATAATGGACTCCTGAAAAGCCCAACATTAAGAAAATACAGAGGAAAATGAGAAAAATGGAACTAAATGGTCTATAGTACTACCTAAGCTCCTAATAAGTCTCATAAGATTAAAAAAAAAAAAAAATCTTCATGGCTGAGAACAGTGGTGCTTATTATCTAATCAAAGTTCCCCACTAACCTGTAGGAAGATCTGCTGGAGTCTCTCTATACAGTTCTTATACCATGGAGTTAATACACTGGTCCCATCAGTTTCACATCGTACTAAGTGCTCAGTCAAGATCATGATAAAACGCTGGAAAGGGGGAATGAAGTTGAAGTATTAGAGTAAGAATCTTATACTTCAGAAATAAATTAATGACAACGAGGCCTCAAAGTATTGCTTGTTCCATTCTGTCTTTGTGGCATACGTCCCTAACTTTCATAATTCATTAAGTATTGTTAATCTAGAAAGGCATACCGGTAATAATGTGAATTGGTCCATCTTTCCTGGCAATAAGAAAGACCTTTAATGTCTTAAACTACTTATACTAGTAATATTATTTCTTGGCATCTATTCTAATGAAGTTATCAGAAATGTTAACAGAAACCCATGCACAAAAAATGTTCATGAAGTGAAAACAATTACCTAAATGATCAACAATCGGGAATAGTTAAATATGCAACAGATATTTAACAAAAGCAGTTCACTTTTTTTTTAAGGCATGGAAAAATGCACAGGCAAAGAATGCTCAGTAAATAGCCCAGACCTGAGGCGTACATGGGTGCCTCCAAGTGATGAACTTATTTTATTCCTTTGTGAATTTCTGGATTTTTAAACTCTTCTATAAGTGAGCAATGCATTCCTCTTATAACTAAAAACATTTCTTAAAACTAAAGAAATGGCCGGGCTCAGTGGTTCAAGTCTGTAATCCCAGTACTTTGGGAGGCTAAGGTGAGAGGATTGCCTAAGCCCAGGGGCTTGTGACCAGCCTGAGCAACTTGGTGAGACCTGGTGTCTACAATAAATCAAAAAATTAGCCGGGCCTGGTAGCATACACCTGTAGTTCCAGCTGCTTGTGAGGCAGAAGGATAGCCTGAGCTGGGGTGGCCTTGAGCGTGCCACTGCACTCCAGGCTGGGTGATGGAGTGAGACTCCAACTCAAACCGCCCCCCAACAAAAAACTAAAGAAATGTATTGTTTTCTTTGACGTATCAAAGAAAACAAGCCAAGCCAAGATACCTGAAATATGACGAGGAAGAGGTTTTTTTGTTCACTCTGAGCAGACTCTACTTTTTCCTGTAGTCTTTCTATTTGCTCCTCAAGAGCTCCATCTTTCCTGTCACTGCCTCTGTCATCGTCATCGCTTCGCTACAGAAGGCAAAGAAACAAAAGGAAAATACCATTTGGATTTCTAGTGTATCAAATCCCATCAAGGAAGGGGAAGGACTTTATTGTGTTTGGTCAAGTGTTATTTAAAGACTAGTATTCTATAGTGAAGGTACCCCCCCACCCCCCC
>NW_007246373.1:285822-295382 GCF_000164805.1 Carlito syrichta | reverse complement strand
CCCCCCCAGACACACAAACACACACAAAGCCCTGCTGTGGTTGAGAGACACCGTCTTCCTCCTCAGGAGGTCCGCCGGTGCGTATCTAGGCCAGGGAAGTCTGGTGGCACTTGTAGCCGTGAGGGTCCTGGCGACAAACGAGACGCTGGGCCATTTGAGCAGCAGCAGCCCGGGGGCAGCCTGCTCATCCTTCGTCCCCTGTTGTGCCACACGGAAAAACCAGACAGGCCCTGGGAGCCACAGGCTGCGAATTCTGGTCATAACTGGGAAACCGCTGCAGCTGCCATGCAAGCATTCAGAGCAGACTGTTCAAGACTGCTGGCCACGACGGCTCAAAACACCCCTGTAAAGCTTTAATAGCTCCCTCCCAGCCCACCCTGTAGAGCTTATAGCGTTTGCTTAAGTTCTTAAGAAAGGCAGAAGAAAACAAGGCATGTATCTCCATCTTACAGAGAAGGGAAGAGGCTGAACAGTTGGGTGACTTTCCTAGCATCAGCTAGCCAGAGTGGCAGAGCCAGACCCTGGTGCTGAGTGTGTTACATACCAAGGTTCTTTCAGCAAGAAGGTGGCATCACTAAACCTGGAAAGCTTTGTGGTCCCAGACAATGTTCTACTGCTAAGGCCCCACACTTCAAGCAAAACTATCAGAAGCCATCTCTCAGATTTTATAGAATCCGGCTTGTATTCCAACACAGCATCTGTTAGGAGGTTTGCTTTATGTTCTAGGCATCTGGGGATACACGTGACTGTCTTTTCCTAACATAATTCAAGGGCTAGGCTCTAGAGCACTATTGCCTAATATGCACTTTCTGCAACAAGAGAAATGTAATACATATCTGTGCTGCCCCTTAAAATAGCCAGTAGCCACATGTTTCTACTGAGCACTTGAAATGCGGTTGTGTGACCAAGGAACTGAATTTTAAATTGTATTTAATTTCAATTAATTTAAGTTAAAATAGTCACATGTAACGGGTGGCTACTGTATTGAATAGTACATTTCCAGAAACTGTGTAGCATAAGGGGAAATCTCTGGAGTCTAACAGACCTGGGTCCCAGAACCTAGCTCTGTCATTTATTAGCTAAGAAACCTTGAGCAAGTCACTTGACTTGTCTGAGTCTCAATTTACACATCTATAAAATGGGATGACACCATGTACACTGCAGTATTTTAGGTCTGTATGTTTACTTCCACATATGTATGTATGTCTATATGGAGACTGGCACTCAAACCTGCTATAGGTTCATACGTAAAAGTCATCAAACATTTTTTCCCCTTTGTAATCTGGTGCATGCCTAACACTGGAAAATATTGTCATAAAGAATAGTGACATCACGTTAAGTCACAGAATGCAACCAGCTCAGTGCTTCCCTCCAAAATGGCTAAATACTAAACTAAATTTGGGAATGACTGCCCCATCCCTCCCCATAGTATAGCCTTCTCTCTCTCTCCCTCTTTCCCTCTTGCATCAGAGCCTGCCACAGAAATACAGGTGTCCTCCTTCTTCCCTTTTAGGAAGTACAAACACAGAGATGGTGAACTATGGAAAGTGGAGTTTGTGGCTTTCCAAACAGGTTCACCATGTAGTGTAACAGCACATAAAAGACTACCTGCTCCTCCCTCCTCTGCTTCTGCAAACAGCTCTGCATATTTTAGGCTCAGAAAAACAAATTACTATCGAGGTAATGGATTTTGAATATTCTCCAGAGTTTCTGTTATACCTTTTAAACCATTTACAAATCAACGTAAGACTTACCCGTTTGTGTTGCCTTGCAAGTTTCTCTTTAGCTTCTTCTAGCTCTTTCTGGATCTTCAGAACATGTTTGTTCATTTTACGAATTGTAGAGTGTAAGATTTCCCAAACAAATAATCTTAAAAGTAATAAGGCATTTGGTTATGGTCTGGTAAGCTGTGCTTATAGATAATAAAACCTTTCATCTTTTATAACCTATTCATTCTTGAGGGCTGACATAGCCTTCCACCCTCTGGGTATAATTAGTCATATTTCTCCAGCAACACTTATGATTTGCCTTTCATTATAAGTTGTACAAGCATTTATCGCCACTCATTAGACTCAGGTGAGCTCCCTGAGAGCGGTACTCTGTCATTTTCTTTTATGTATATCCCTACGATATATATATATATAAAAGATAGCATGTATGTATTCACTGACAGTTTAAGTGAAATAGCAAACTATGAAAAACACTAACATAAGGAACAGAAATACATTTTTCTTTTCTAAATGTAAACACTAAGTGTTGGAATTTTCTCAAATGGCAACCTAATCTGAGGTTCATTTCACCTACCTTATACTATTTAACTCACACACACTCAGCCCTCCTAGAACATTTAAGAAACTCATTTGATGATAACAGCTATCACCTGCTGGGCTCTAAGAATGAGAAATATTTACATATCAACTATCTTATCAGCAAATAGCTCAAATACTAGGATCACCTGTAAGTACTTTAAAGTGTTTGTGGCATAAATGACTTATTTTTAAAAAGTATCTTTTTAGCTACCTTTGCACCTATAAATTAGGTCTCCTAACCCCAGGATACAGTACAGAACAGTACAGCTGACTGTAAGACCAATCCCTCCTCCTTCTCAATAAGAAGACAAAGAGGATGAAGATCTTTATGATAATCCACTTCTATCTAATGAGTAGTAAATATATTTTCTCTTATGATTTTTGTAGTAACATTTTTCTCTAGCTTATTTTATTCTAAGAATACATATAACATACACACTTGGTGAGTATGACAACCTTAGATCATATCCTATCACCCTACAGATTCAGAACAGTATCTCTGGCAATAACAGATACAGTGGAAAAGCCAAAGGTTGTGGATGAATTTTTATGTCTTTGCAAGTAATTTGTTTTTTCCTGTTTTGTGTCAACTCCTGGTCCTAGTTCCAATCAACTGTGAAGCATGTGGAACTTCATAAATAAGAACCAAACAGTGAAACGGGGGAATAAGTGTAGAATGAGTCTTCTGCATTAAATCTAGGATTTTATGACTATAGTGAGAACGTCCCTTGCCAACCCCCCAGGCATCTCAGAACCTACTAGGCTTTCCCTGATCCCTCCATGACATGTATTTAGCCCACTAGTACTTTGGTTTCTCCTAGTTCCTAGTATGTATTCCAGGTCCTATCCCCAGACCAGCTGAGCCTCTGACACACAGTTGTCTCTCTGATTTTTTTCTCTCAACAGTCTGGATCCTTCAACAGCATTTCTACCTGAGTGGTTTAGTCCTAATTCAACTTATGAGTGTGTATATTTTTACTGTCTAGAAACTTTTTGCCACATCCAATCCTACCAGATTGGAAGATTTGTATATTAATATCCATCTGTTTGAACCAGAATTTGGAGCTCATGTATAAGAATTCTTGAAGAACACAAACTCTAAAATAATTCATATTACCTAGTAAAGTCACGAGACAGTTCTGAAGAGAAGATCCAATTTGCTACTGTAGCACAGTCAACAATCTGTGTACGAATCATCTTATCCACTAGTACGGCAATCATCTATGATAAGAGAATTATTCGGGTAAATCTCACTTATATGTATGCAGGCCAAAATACTACTACTGCTATAAAAGTAAAATAGGAGGGCTATAAAATTTATTTTTCGGTGGCTAAGGAATTGATCAATTTGACCTTTATGTCTTAAGATTTGTTATGCCCTTTGCTTGACTCTAGTACTATGTAAGAAATACTATATAATACCCATAAGAATAAAAACTCTGAATGATAACACCTAAAATCAAAAAAAAAATTCAGATAACAATACCTATATAAAAAAATAATAATAATTTCAATGGAATCTTAGAAGTAAAAAATATACGTTTTATCATTAAAAAGTCTTAGATGTCTGAAATTTCAACGCCTCTTTATAATACACAGTATAAAAACAATATATCAAGGTTTGAGAAATCTGGAGTTTGATTTTAGAAATTAGATAGATTAGATAGCCATATCTTTTCCATCTAGAATCTTTCAAACAAGTGTTCTTAGTGAGCATTTAAAATGTGTTGAGGTGGTTGGGCTCGGTGGCTCAGCCTGTAATCCCGCGCTTTAGGAGGCCACGGTGAGTGAATTGCCTGAGCCCGCGGGTTCGAGACCCGCCTGGACAACTCGGCGAGACCTCATCTCCACAAAAAATCAAAAAAAAATTAGCCAGGTGTGGTAGCACGCGCCTGTAGTTCCAGCTACTTGGAAGGCTGAGGCGGGAGGATCGCGGAGCCCAGCAGGTCGAGGCTGCGGTGGCCGGGAGTGGCCGCTGCACTCCAGTCTGGGCAACGAGTGAGACTGACAAAAAAAAATAAGTAAATAAAAAATAGAAAAATAAAAAAGATTACATTGTAGCTCCTCTGCCCACTGTGTCTGAAGGATAGAGCACCAAGGAGACAGACAAGGCCCCGCCCTCCTGGAGCCCAGTCTAGAGAAAACATGGAAGATAAACATATAAATGAACACTCAGGTTGTTTCCAATTTTCCTCTGTTACAAACAATACCACAGTGATTTTAGCCAAGTGTTGGAGTACACACATGGTGATTGCATTAGAATCACTCTCTAAAAGTGGAATTTACGAGACAGGGTTGTTCCATTTCACAAATCTCAGTCATGACCATCTTCATGCATATTTGTATTAAAATCATGTTGCTATTATCTGATAAACCTCTCTTCTGCCTATGTTAGTTTTCGGTTGTAGACCTATGGAGTCTCTGACTCAGAAAGGATTTTTATAGGTTTCCTGTCGAGGCTAACCCTCATCCCTCTGCAGCAATCACAGCTTACATACCCCCAGGGACAGAGGTCTCATGCCTTCCTCAGGAAGTTCTTTTGGTCTGCTCAGCTCTGAAATGCTCCCTTGTATTGAGATGAAACTGGAATTCCTGGGCTTCCACCTCTGATCCTGGCCCTCCAGCCTGCGCAGAGCAAATCAGGCCTTATCCCAGTACCCAACCTGCTGAGTTCAAGGCCAGTTCCGTGTCCCCTCGGAGGTCTGTCTCTCGCCTTCTGCTGAATTGCTGTGCCTTTCTTAGGACTCCACTCTGGCACTGCCTTACCTCCTCCAGGGATCCCTCCCTGACTCCCCTTCCCCAAGGCGACCCTTCCTTGTGGCCCTCCTCTTCTTCTGGCCTCTGTCCCTGCCTCCACCGAAGCCTGTCTCCCGGCCTGTCCCCCTCACTCCGCCTCCACCAACTCTGGGCCCAGCAGGCACTGGATCAAAACAACCTGTTGCAATGGGGGACGAGATTCTGGAGGGGGAATCTCTGACAAACTCCGTGAGCTCCGTGTTCCCTGTGTGGGATCTGGGCCCACTGCCCTCCACTGCAAAATGGACACAAAGTCAACCTCCTGGACACGACGGTCCACTGGTTTGTTTACGCAACAAGAAATGTTCAACAAGCAGGTTCTGTGAACCCGCACTGTCCCGAGAACTGAGGACACAGGGTAGGCAGGACAGGACAGGTCCCGGCCCCTAGGGCTCTGCTTGTGATGGAGATAAGTAAACAATCGTCGGGCTCGGTCAGTGAGGCCAAGGAAGGAATTCTGCAGGTGCCGGACGGGAGACCATCAGGGCAGCTTCCAGAGAAGGGAACATTCCCGTAGAGAACCAAAGGAGGACATCTTCACACAAAGAGGCAGGAGACAGAATTCCACGCCCAGGACACAGCATCTGCAAAGGTCTTGAGATGGAACAAAGACAGGGTGACCCCCAAATCGATCAGAGATCACGTGAATAGCCTTGGCATAGTCACTGAGCCAACGTTCACTGACCAGTGCAGTCTGCCAGGCCTGGTGCCGGGCCAGGTTTCTCTCCAGAGCCCACCCCAGCCCTGACCTCGGGTCTGATGGGGACAAGGACTAACAGATGATTACAAAGTGTAAATAAGGCAAGGATTCCTGCAAGAGGGAAGATCAGTCTCTCTCCCACATGTGACCCCTGGTCTCATAACTAATTGATTATTTGAATCATTGCTGCATGGATTCATAGGTTTATTTCTTTTTTTTTTTTGAGTTGGAGTCTCACTCTGTCACCCAGACTGGAGTGCAGGGGCCGCTCCCGGCCACCGCAGCCCTCGACCTGCTGGGCTCCGGCGATCCTTCCGCCTCAGCCTTCCAAGGAGCCGGAACTACAGGCGCGCGCTACCACGCCCGGTTGATTTTTTGATTTATTGTAGAGAGGAGGCCTCGCCAAGTTGCCCAGGCGGGTCTCGAGCCCGCAATCCACTCACCTCAGCCTCCCCAGGCGCGGGATGACAGGCTGAGCCACCGAGCCCGGCTGGTTTGTTTCTTAAATGGATGATCAGTGTGTTCATTCGTCTAACAAACTCGGCCATGGCTTCTCTGAGCCGGGCACTGAGCTTGGGCTGGTGAATGGGCATGTATACGACAGAACTCCTTGGCCCTGTGCAATGTGCCCTGGGGGGACAAGACTGAGGACAAGCGTATGGGGGAGTCAAACGCTGCGCCAGATGGAGGTCTCTGGCTGCAGGCGTTCAAGGAGGAACCAAGAAAACGCAAACTTGGGCTTGGAGGAGGAAGTGGAGGAGGATCAGCCCCAAGAAGATCCGAGGAACGGCCTGTGCACAGGCCTGGCACCAAGTGTGAGTGTGTGTGTGTGTCTTAGAGGGAATCTGCTCTCTTTCAAGGGAGTGAGCAGGTCAGCCACAGAGGCTCACACCTGTGATCCCAGCACTTTGGGAGGCCAAGATGAGAGGATTGGTTGAGCCCAGGAGTTCAAGAACAGCCTGGGAAACATAGCAGGACCTCATCTCTAAGAAAAAAAAAATTAAAAATTAGCCTGAATGACAGAGCAGAACCGTGTCTTTAAAAACAAACAAACAAAACAAAACAGGCTGGGCTTGGTGTCTCAGCCTGTCATCCCAGCACTTTGGGAGGCCAAGGCGAGTGGATTGTGTGAGCCCGTGGGTTCAAGACCAGCCCAGGCAACTTGGTGAGACCTCTTCTCTATAATAAATCAAAAATTAGCCAGGCATAGTAGTGCACACCTGTAGTTCCAGCTACTTGGAAGGCAGAGGCAGAAGAATCGCTGGAGGCCCGCAGGTCGACACTGGTGTGGCTGTGAGTATGCCACTGCACTCCAGCCTGGGCAACAGAGTGAGACTCCAACTCAAAACAAAAACAAAAACAAAAACCCAGAACTTTGGAAGACTGAGGCAAGAGGATTGCCTGAGCCCAGGAGCTGGAGACCAGACCTTGTCGCTACAACAAAATAAAAAATTAGCTGATGTGGTGGTATATACCTGTAGTCCCAGCTACTTGGGAAATTGCGGCGGAAGGATCACCTCAGCAGGTAGAGACTGTGGTAGCCATGATCGTGCCACTGCACTCTAGCCTGGGCTACAGAGTGTAACTCTGACTAAAAACAAACAAAAAGAATGCACAGCAATACATTGTTTTCAAATACTTTTCAACAGCATAAAAAATCCATAGAATTTTTTTACGAAAAATTCTATGAAATTGTGTGTGAAAATTGCTACAATATCACGTATGATACAATTATAAAAAACATAATAGGGGCCGGGCTCAGTGGCTCAGTCTGTAATCCCAGCACTTTGGGAGGCCAAGGTGAGTGGACTGCCTGAGCCCGTGGGTTTGAGACCCGCCTGGGCAACTTGGTGAGACCTCATCTCTAAAAAAAAAAAAAAACATAATAGGTAAAAAACAAAGACTGAAGCCAGGCTCGGTGGCTCAGCCTGTAATCCCACGCCTTTGGGAGGCTGAGGTGAGTGGATCGCCTGAGCCCATGGGTTTGAGACCCACCTGGACAACTTGGCGAGACCTCATCTCTATAATAAATCAAAAACTAGCCGGGCATGGTAGCGCACGCCTGTCGTTCCGGCTACTCGGAAGGCTGAGGCGGAAGGATCGCCGGAGCCCAGCAGGTCGAGGCTGCGGCGGCTGGGAGTGGCCATTACACTCCAGTCTGGGCGACAGAGTGAGACTCCAACTCAAAAAAAAAAAAAAAAAAAGGAATGTCCACGCCTCACAGGCTGGGACTGCCTTCTTTTCCACCTGGGTCAGAATCCTGAAAACAATTTGGCCATGAAAACCCTGATTAGTTGGGTGTGGTAGCTCAGGTCTGTAATCCTAGCACTTTGGGAGGTGGAGGCGAGAGGATTGTCTGAGCCCAGGAGTTCAAGACCAGCCTGGGCAACTTGGTGAGACCTTGTCTCTACAATACATAAAAAAATAAAAAATAAAGCCGGACTGGGTGGCTCAGCCTGTAATCCCGCGCCTTTGGGAGGCTGAGGTGAGTGGATTGCCTGAGCCCGCGGGTTCGAGACCCGCCTGAGCAACTTGGCGAGCCCTCATCTCTACAATAAATTAAAAATTAGCTGGGCATGGTAGCACACACCTGTAGTTCCAGCTACTTGGAAGGCTGAGGAGGAAGGATCGCCAGAGACAGAGTGAGACTCCAACTAAAAAAAAAAAAAATTAGCTGGGCATGGTGGTGTGCATCTGTAGTCCCAGCTACTTGTAAGGCTGAGGCAGAAGGATCTCCTGAGCCAAGGCTGCAGTGGCCATGAGCGTGCCATTGCACTCCAGCCTGGGTGACAGAGTGAGACTCCAACTCAAGAAAGAAGAAAAAGAAAACCCTGATTAAACGTGAAGGTGCCTGGCTTGAGCCATCAGCTCTGCCACTGATGAGCAACCTCGCTGGCTCATCGCCCTGTGGTTCCCAGGCCAGGGAGAGGAAACGGATGATGGGGACAATTTAGAGTCACCAACTCTTTTTTTCCCCCTTACCAAAAACATTTTGTTAAAAACTTTCATCTAGGTTGGGCACAGTGACTCACGCTGTAATCCCAGTATTTTGGGAAGCTGAGGTGGGAGAATTGCTTGGGCCTAGGAGTTCAAGACAAGTCTGGGCAACATAGTGAGACCCTACCTACACACACACACACACACACACACACACACACAAATTAGCTAGGCACGGTAGTATACATCTGTAGTCCCAGCTACTAAAAGGCTGACACAGGAGGATCACTTGAGCCCAGCAGGTCAAGGCTGCAGTGAGATACAATCACATTGCCGCACTCCAGCCCGAGTGACAGAGCAAGAACTTGTCTCAAAAAATAAAACAAAAACTTTCATCTAGAGTTACCATTATTCTTTTTTTTCAAAATGTTATTTTATTTTTATTTTTTTAGAGACAGGGTATTGATGTGTTGCCCAGGGCAGACTTAACCTCCCGGGCTGCAGCGATTCTCCTGCATAGCTGGGACCATAAGCATGTGCCACCGTACCCAGATGCCACCACCGTACCCAGATGCCACCATTTCTGAAAAGAATAAAACACGGAAACTTAAGAAGGACGTAATCTCAGGGCAGGGAAAATGACAAGAAAGGACAGTTGTCAACTGCACATTGACGGTTTCAGAATTGTTTTGTTGTTTTTTTTTTGAGTTGGAGTCTCACTCTGTCGCCCAGACTGGACTGCAGTGGCTGCTCCCGGCCACTGCAGCCTCGACCTGCCGGGCTCCGGCGATCCTTCCGCCTCAGCCTTCCGAGTAGCC
>NW_007246373.1:272161-285328 GCF_000164805.1 Carlito syrichta | reverse complement strand
GGCTGGGGTGGCTGGGAGCAGCCACTGCAGTCCAGTCTGGGCGACAGAGTGAGACTCCAACTCAAAAAAATAAATAAATAAAATAAAATGTGATAAAAAGTACTTGTAAAAAAAAAAAGTTGGAGCATGTATGAAAATGACAACATGAGCCAGGCGTGGTGGCTCATGCCTGTCATCCCAGCACTTTGGGCAGCCGCGGCAAGAGGATTGCCTGAGCGCACGGGTTGGAGACCAGCCTGGGCAACATGGCGCGACCTCATCTCTACAATAAATCAAAAAATTAGCTGGGCCTAGTGGCGCTCGCCTGTAGGTCCAGCTACTCAGAAGACTGAGGGTCGACCGCCTGGGGTCCCCTGCCACTCTGGGAGCTCTTCTGTCCTCTCAATAAATCTCGCTTTCCAAAAAAAAAGAGAAGGCTGAAGCGAGAGGATCACCTGAACCAGCAGGTCGAGGATGTGGTGGCTGCAAGCGTGCCACTGCACGCCAGTCTGGGGGCCCGAATGAGACTCCTACTAAAAAAAAAAAAAAAAAAAAAGAAAAGAGGCAACGTGAAGTTGTCTTTTGCAATCCTGTTGGCATGGGCTGTGTTCACAGGGAGTCCGCTCTGCTGATTTTGCGCCCGGCACAAATCCGTCTTCACGGCGGTAGTTTCACCCACACGGAAGAGAGAGCTCAGGCTTCCATTCAGGGCAGAATAATTCAGTCTGAGCTGTCCCTGGGGTTGAGGGCTACCTCTGGCCCTTCCCAGCCTCCGGGAACTAGGGGTTTAGGCACAGAGACGCAGACGCTGGCCAGGGAAACACTGAGGCCCACGGAGGTGGTGATGTCCCAGGAGAGGCCCTGGGGCAGGGGCTGTCCACTCCGAAAGCCAGCTGCTTCTGAAGGGACGCCTTCGGTATGCATGACGGGCGCCACCCCCTGTGGAGTTGCCTGTGAGCTGTCCCGGGAAGCCCCTTTCTGTCTGTGCCCCTCCCTCACCCCTTAACTCCTCCCCAGGTGCCTGATGCTGCCTGGGTGTGAGTTTCTGGCGTGCGCCGTGAATCGAAAGCTGACCACACCAAGGGCAAGGGGGACCAGGGGGATGGCACAGAGCGGTGGTGCCCATGGACACAGAGACCCCCAACGGAGGGAGGTCTCGGTCATCCACAGACAATGAACAGTGGGTCACCAGGGGGCACAGCCTACTGAGGTCAGGCGATGGAATGAGTAGAGGGTGGGGGGTAAACCCTGGAGCAGGGCTGTGCAGTCCCCGGCAGGGAGAATTGCCCCCAGGGAAGATCCTCGGTGGTCCGGGACTGCACCGGGTGCTTAGGGGTATCTGCGGGCCCAGGGGACAAGACATCCCGGTGTGTTCGCCTCTAGGCCTGGGTCTGGACTTGCCTCCCTAGCCGCTGGGCCCTGGGTCGTGCTAGCCGCCCGGCCATGCACTCGGCTGAGTGTGAACGTGGGCACTGGGGACCTGTGTGAATGCTGGGATCGTGTGGGAGTCAGGGCCGGTGTGAGAATGTGGGCGTGTGCAAGGGTGCTCTGTCTCCTGCCAGCGACAGTGCGTGTGCCCACGGGGGTGTTGGTGGGTGAGAGGGCCTGGTTGGGGCGCCTGCTCCGGAGCGGGGAGGAGGGACCTCGGGGGACCAGGTGGGGAGGGGCTTCCGGGGCTGGCCGCCCATCCTGGCTCCGGTGTGCCTCGGCAGGGCTGCCCGCCCAGGGGCCCTCCGTGTCCAGGCAGGGCTGCTCAGTCCAGACCACCCCCACGAGACTGCCCCTCCCTGCTTCCTCCCTCTCGGCCCCTCTCCGCCCCCCTTCTCTGCCTCTGTCCCTGGGTCTGGGGTCCTTTCCATCTCTGTCTCTTCCCCTCTCTCTCTGTCTCTCTCCCATTCACTTCTCCTCTAAGGAGGGGCCGGCCCAGGCCCTGCCAGGCCTTCCTGGCAAACACAGCCCAGCCGGCCCAGGAGCCTGCAGCCTTCCCGCCCAGGTGCCGGAAGCCTTCTCTCCTCACCTCTGACATGGCTCACTGTCATTCTGTTTTATGGGGCCTTAATGGGTCCATTCAGGCACGGGGAGTGGGGACAGGCGGGGACAGACGTGGTCATTAAAGAGAGTGCCAGTAGCTAGCATGGCTGGCACCAGCATGCCCAGGAGTGTGAATAAAAGGGAGACCCCAAATCAGCCGGGTGTGGTGGTGCGCGCCTGTAATTCCGGCTACTCGGAAGGCTGAGGCGGAAGGATCGCCGGAGCCCGGCAGGTCGAGGCTGCGGTGGCCGGGAGCGGCCGCTGCACTCCAGTCTGGGCGACAGTGAGACTCCAACTCAAAAAAAAAAGGGGGGGAGACCCCAGGGCAGGGGTGGCCTCCAGAGAGCCAAGAGCCCAGGGAAACAACCCGGAGTGTGCACAGACTCGCTCGCTGTCTGGGAAGTCCTCCTGCGCTGCGTCTCCTGGGCACGGATCTGTGCAGACCGCATTCGTGATCCTGTTTCACAGATGGGAAACTCAGGCCAAGGGAGGCACACACAGCACACAGCCAGGGCCAGTAGGTCCCTCCAAGGCCCAGCCAGAGGCCCATCTTGGGAAAACCTGGCTAACACCCTTCCCCATGCCCGAGACCAACCCTTGAGCCTGTGTGACAGCCCCACCTTGGTGGCACATGTGGGGGCAACTGTCCGTCTGTCTCCACGCAGCACAGGGCCCACCCGCAGCCGTAGCTGAGCGGCATTGCTTGTCGATGGGGTGACGGCACCGTTGAGGTGAAATGCCTCGTAAGCTACAGGTTCACGCATGGGTGAAGGGTTAGGAAAGTTTCAGTTGCCTGGGGGGTGGAGGGAGCCGGGAGGGCAGGGCCAGATGGCGTCAGGAGGCCAGGGCGGTGACTTGGCCTTGGTCCAAGAGGACGCTGCTTCTGGCTCTTTTTTTTTTTTTGAGTCGGAGTCACTCTGTCGCTACCACGCCTGGCTAGTTTTTGATTTATTGTAGAGATGAGGTCTCGCCAAGTTGCTTGGGTGAGTCTCAAACCCGCGGGCTCAGGCAACCCAGGCACTTGCCTTGGCTTCCCAAAGTGCTCTGGCTTTTGAGAAGACCCAGCCAGGCCTGCCCTCCTGTGCTGGCCTTGGCCTTTTGCAGAGGCTAGCCACCCCCAGCACAGAGCCCAAGTACTCACCCCTCCTGAGTCAGAGAAGTGATTCATTCAGATCCTCACTTCTGCCCAGAAGCAGAACTGGAACGCAATCCAGATGTCTCTGGCTTTTCCCACTGTATCCAGCAGTCTCTCATGTGTCAACCCTAATAACACAACAGTAATAATAGGCCAGGCACAGTGACTTACACCTGTAATCTCAGTACTTTGGGAGGCTGAGGAAGGAGGATCATTTGAGGCCAGGAGTTTGAAACCAGTCTGGACAGCATAGAGAGACCTCATCTCTACAGAAAATTTTAAAAATTAGCCTATGTGAAGATGCATGCCTGTAATCCCAGCGACTTGGAGGCTGAGGCAAGAGGATCACTTGTGACCAGGAGTTCGAGGCTGCAGTGAGCTATGATCACGCCATTGCGCTCCAGCATGGGTGACAGAGCAACACTTCAGTTCAAGAAAATAGTTAACAACAACAACAATATCTTGCAGAAGAACTTCATGTATTAGAATACACTTTCTAGCCAGGCTCAGTGACTCAGCCTGTAATCCCGCGCCTTTGGGAGGCTAAGTTGAGTGGATTGCCTGAGCCCGTGGGTTTGAGAACCGCCTGAGCAGGTGAGACCTCATCTCTATAATAAATCAAAAATTAGCTGGGCATGGTGCCTGTAGTTCCAGCTCCTTGGAAGGCTGAGGTGGAAGGATCGCCGGAGCCCAGCAGGTTGAGGCTGCGGTGGCCGGAACCGCCACTGCACTCCAGTCTGGGTGACAGAGTGAGACTCCAACAAAAAAATAAATAAATAAAATAAAATGCACTTTCTGGCTGTGCTCGGTGGCTCAGCCTGTAATCCCAGCAGTTTGGGAGGCCAAGGTGAGTGAATTGCCTGAGTCCGTGGGTTCGAGACCCACCCGGGCCAGTTGGCGAGACTTCATCTCTACAATAAATAAAAAATCAGCCGGGCGTGGCAGAGCATGCCTGTAGTTCCAGCTACTTGGAAGGCTGAGGCGGAAGGATCGCCGGAGCCCAGCAGGTCGAGGCTGTGGTGGCCGCGAGCGTGCCACTGCCATCCAGCCTGGGTGACGTAGTGAGACTCCAACTCAAAAAGAAAAAAAATGCACTTTCTTTAACATTATCTCATTGGATGCTCTTGAGAGCTCTGTGAGGTAAATCTTAACTGCTTTGACAGATGGAGAAACTGAGGTACACCTCGGCCAGGCCACTTCTCACACTAAGGGGCAGATCCAGCGCACCAGAGGCGGGCCTAGTTTGTGGGCAAGGCTGTGTCAGGACAGCCGGGTGGGGATGGGGCTCCCACCAACTCCAGAGCTGCCCATCTGCCGGGCTGTCTGGTGCGGCTGCGACTGGCCAACATGCTTGCGGTGTGGCCTGGACGTCAGGGCGGGAGTGACAGCTCCAGGGAGGCTGAGGTCTAGCGCAGCCAGCGCACTCAGCGCACTCGGCCTCCACCGCTCAGGCAGCCGAGCTCACGCGCCATCCCGCTGGGGTCCTTGCCGCTCTGATCTTCTGGTGGTCACTGCTCAGGGGTGGGTGGCACAGCCCTGGGTGTCCTACCAGAGCGTCGGTGGCCGTGGGTTTGGAGGCAGTGTCCCCTGCCCGCCCTGCCCGTGCGCACACCCCTCCTTTCACGTCTGGGAGCCTTCCTCCTCTTCCCTCTGTCTTGTCGAATTCCCACCCATCTGTCACCACACCGGAGAGACACGGCTCCAGGAAGCTCCCAGTCTGCCCCAGGTGGGGCCCGTCCCTCTGCTGTGCCCTGCCATATTGTCAGGACGGACTTAGCCATCTCTCTGCCTTCTCTGGACATGTGGGCTACAGCACAGATCCCCAGCCCCATCCAAGGCAGCCCGACTCCCCCTTCTCTTAGGTGAGGCGGGTCGCTTTGAACCAGCCAGTGTGGACATGGGGGCCCCAGACTCAAGCATGTGCCAGACAGAAGGAGAGGAACACTGGAGATGTGAGGGGCTCAAGAGCCACCCACTAGCTGGGGAGGAAACCTGGAGGCTGCCGGCCAGCACAGAATCTAACGGCCCCTAACACAATGGCTAGGGCACCCCGCTCTACCCAGGAGCTCAGCTGACCCCTTAAGAAGCTCGATTTTTAGCCGGGCTCGGTGGCTCAGCCTGTAATCCCGCTCCTTTGGGAGGCTGAGGTGAGTGGATTGCCTGAGCCCGCGGGTTCGAGACCCGCCTGGGCAGCGAGACCTCATCTCTACAATAAATCAAAAAATGAGCCGGGCGTGGTAGCGCGCGCCTGTAGTTCCAGCTACTTGGAAGGCTGAGGCAGAAGGATCGCCAGAGCCCAGCAGGTCGAGGCTGCGGTGGCCGGGAGCGGCCGCTGCGCTCCAGTCTGGGCGATGGAGTGAGACTCCAACTCAAAAAAAAAAAAAAAAAAAAAAAAAGAAGCTCAATTTTAGCTGGGTTCGGTGGCTCAGCCTGTGATCCTGCGCCTTTGGGAGGCTGAGGTGAGTGGATTGCCTGAGCCCACGGGTTCGAGACCCTCCCGGGCAACTTGGCGAGACCTCATCTCTACAATAAATCAAAAAATTAGCCGGGTGTGGCAGTGTGCGCCTGTAGTTCCAGCTACTCGGAAGGCTGAGGCGGAAGGATCGCCAGAGCCCAGCAAGTCGAGGCTGCGGTGGCCGGGAGCGGCCATTGCACTCCAGTCTGGGCGACAGGGTGAGACTCCGACTCAAAAAAAAAAAAGAAGCTCGATTTTATTTAACCAGCAAATATCCCGCATACTCTGGACCAAGCACGGGTCACTCACTCTTCACAGCCAGGAGAGAGGAAACTGGGAAATGGAGGAGTTAGGGAACTTACCCAAGGTCACACTGCTAGTACGTGGCAGAAGTTGGTCTGAACACCGACCATCTGGCGCCACAGTCCGAGCACGGCCACCCAGCTCCTTCCTCGGGAGCCATTCCCACTGGAAGCCAAAACTCAGAACACAGAGGGCTGGGGTGAGACTAAGGCCGCTGGCACGCATCTGACAGAGCTCCATGGCCCAGCCTCCTCCGGGCAGCGTGGGCTTAGACAAGTTGCTCAGTTTCTCTGGGCCTCAGACGTCTCATTCTAGAGTAAGGGATGTCAGCGGTAACTATCCTTTTGGCATTTATTGAGCACCTTCTGTGTGCCAGGCCCTGTTCTAGAACCCAGGAACACAGCTGTGATTGAAGACAGGCAAGCCCTGTCTCACTCACAGAGTGGGGAGGCGAGGACCCCCCGAGACAAGGGGGTCGAAGCACCCTGTACACCGATGCTGGGACTCACACCTTCCGCTGGTTCTTCCGAATGCTCCGCTGGGCCCTGCTGATGGCACCTGAGGGCAGTCATGATCAGTGACCTGCACACGTGGAGGTGAATGGGATTCCAGGCCCAAGCGTGCACCAGCAGAGGTGGCCACGGGGTGGGCGGGGCGCCGGGTGGGACGCTGGAGCCAGTGGGCCCGGGGCTGAGGTGCCCCTGCTCTGGAGGCTGTGGCTGGAGGTCGGAATGTCCTCTCTGTGTCCCTGGGGTGGGGATGGGATGACCAACGGCAGCATCAGACCTGGCAGCGTCCTGAGTTGCAGGAACATCCTGTCTGACGGCTCCCTGCGAGCCAGTCAGGTTCACCTGGGTCCAGAGCAGAAATGCCCATGGGTCTGAGTTGGGAATGTCTTTTTTTTTCCTTTTAAGGAATTGTTTTCTTTCTGAATATAGAAGTGATACTTGTTCATTATGAAAAATAAAATTGGAGCCGGGCACGGTGGCTCATGCCTGTCATCCCAGTACATTGGGAAGCTGAGATGAGAGGATTGTCTGAGCCCACGGGTTCAAGATCAGCCTAGGCAACATGGCGATATTTCATCTCTACAATAAATCAAAAAATCAGCCAGGCGTGGTGGTGCACATCTGTAGTTCCAGCTACTTGGAAGGCTGAAGCGGAAGGATCACCTGAGCCCAGCAGGTCGGGGCTGCGGTGACTGTGAGCGTGCCACTGCACTCCAGTCTGGGCAACAGAGTGAGACTGTGACTCAATAATAATAATAATAGTAATAATAATAATGGCCGGACTTGGTGGCTCAGTCTGTAATCTCGCGCTTTGGGAGGCTGAGGTGAGTGAATTTCCTGAGCCTGTGGGTTCGAGACCTGCCTGGGCCACTTGGCGAGACCTCATCTCTACAATAAATAAAAAAAAATTAGTTGGGTGTGGTAGCGCACACCTGTAGTTCAGGCTACTTGGAAGACTGAGGCGGAAGGATCGCCGGAGCCCAGCGGGTCAAGGTTGCGGTGGCTGGGAGCGTGCCACTGCAGTCCAGTCTGGGCAACAGAGTGAGACTCCAACTTAAAAAAAAAAAAAAAAAGAGTAAGTCCAAAGTTACAGAAACATGGAACAGAGAGAGTTTGGGGGGAAAAGAAAGTGAGTCTCCACCACCCCCAGCCCAGAGATAGCACCCTGATAACTTTGCAAACATGTAGAGGCTGTGTAAACTCCCCTGCTGAGTGCAGACCAGCAGAGGTGCTTAGAGCACGGGCTCGGATCAGGTTGGCCCAGGTTCAAATCCTGCTCCCATGGGCAACTCAGTTGACCTCTCTTAACCTTGGTTTCCTATAAAAGGAACTGATCACAGCAAGGCCCGCTGTGTACAGTTGCTGGAAAAATGAAAGAGGAACAGAAAGCATTGCCATCAATGGGTGACAGTGGCTTAGAACAGTATACAGTATACAGTAAGTGCTAGATAAATGCTAGATTGTGCAGGAACACCCAACAGAAAAAACCGGGGAATGGAGAGCTGCCCCTTGTGTGGGCTTGCACCCATAACTCGCTTAAGCCTCCCAAGAATCCTCTGAGGCAGTTTCTTTTATTATCGCCCTTTGACAATGTGAGCACCGAGGAAGAGAAGGGTTGAGTGTCACAACAGGTGAAAGCAGTCCAAGTGTCTGCTGGCGAATGGATCCATAAATCACAATACACCCAGTGGAATACACTATTACTCAGTCATGAAAAGAAATGAGCCCTGACACATGCTACAACATGCACGAACCTTGAAAACATCATGTCAAGTGGAAAAAGCCAATCACAAAGACCCCATGACGAATGATTCCTTTTATGTGAAATGTCCAGAATAGGTCAATGCATAAGAACAGAAAGCAGATTAATAGTTGCCGAGAGCCGGGCTCGGTGGCTCAGCCTGTGATCCCTCGCCTTTGGGAGGCTGAGGTGAGTGGATTGCCTGAGCCCGCGGGTTCGAGACCCGCCTGGGTAACTTGGCGAGACCTCATCTCTACAATAAATCAAAAATCAGCCAGGCGTGGTAGCTTGTGCCTGTAATGCCAGCTCCTCGGAAGGCTGAGGCGGAAGGATGGCCGGAGCCTGCGGGTCGAGGCTGCGGGGGCCGGGAGCGGCCACTGCACTCCAGCCTGGGTGACAGAGTGAGACTCCAACTCAAAAAAAAAAAGAAAATGTTTGGAAACTAGGAGTGATTGCATAATGCTGTGAATGTACTAAGTGCCACTGAATCGTCCACTTGAACGTGACTCATCTTATGTGTTGTGAGTTTAACCCCATCGACAATTTAAGAAAGGAAAAGAGAAAGAAAGGTAGTGTGACTCGCCCAGGCTTGGGTCCCACAGCTGGTGCCCGTCCAAGCAGCCACATCAGTTCTGTTGGCCCGGCTGTAGACTCCAGGGCAGAGCCTTCCATGCGTCAGGGTTTGCGCCCATCACTGTGACCCCGATTTCTGGAGTGGAGTCACCAGGTCAAAGCACCAGCCTGTGCCCGGATGACACACTGGGAGACCGAGCCTCACCCTGCGTGGGCCCCTGGGCGGGAGGGCTCACGGCCACCGGCCAGCATTCCACGGGACTGGTCAGTTCACTTGTCCTCAGCGCCCAGCGGGGTTGAGGGCGGTGCTGCCCTTTGGCCTGTGCTTTTTGGTAAGCCTGTGCTTTCAACACTCACCTCCTGCCTGCCTGGGTTATATTTAATCCTGCTTGCTTCCAGAAACCAGGACTCAGGGCAGGGTGGCCTCCTTCCGGCTCCCGGGCCCCATCCCAGACCTGCCGCTGTCACTGCGCAGCCTCAGAGCCCTGCTGGGCTTTTCTGAGCCTGTTTCCTCATCTGAAAACAAATGTAACAATGTCCCAACCACAGGGAGGCTCAAAGAGGATCAGTGGACCTGAAGCGCCCTGCATGGAGCCGGCGTCATCAGACAAAGGCACCAGGAACTATTTGTTCACTTGTGGCTAAGACACCCCAGGCGTCCCTTGCAGTATCTCAAAAAGTTGATTATGGGCTTAGAAAGATGCCCAAGGTATCTCATTAAGTGAACAAGTAAGCAGGGTGGGTGAGCCTGCCACCCAGTAAACACTCACCAAGTAGGAATGATTATTCTTTTCTTTTTTTGAGTCGGAGTCTCACTCTGTCGCCCAGACTGGAGAGCAGTGGCCGCTCCCGGCCCCTGCAGCCTCGACCTGCTGGGCTCCAGCGATCCTTCCACCTCAGCCTTCCAAGGAGCTGGAACTACAGGTGCATGCTACCACGCCCAGCTGATTTTTGATTTATTGTAGAGATGAGGTCTCGCCAAGTTGCCCAGGCGGGTCTTGAACCCGCGGGCTCAGGCAATCCACTCACCTCAGCCTCCCAAGGCGCGGGATTACAGGCTGAGCCACTGAGCCCGGCTGGAACGATTATTCTTTATTTGAGCTTCCAGTGTTTTACCCAAGTATGTTTCCATGCACACAGAACATTTCTGGAAGCCTACACAGGAAACTGCGGACAGCAATGAATTTCTTCTGGGGACAGGCAGGGAAGGCGATCTCGTACTTAACACGTTTCTGTTCTTTTCAAAGTTTTCACTGTGAGCATGTGTTCCTTTTATAATGATAGTTCAAGATAAAGTTAAACTCTGAAATTTGAAATGTTGGTTATTGTGACCCTTTCAATTAACAGAAGAGGAAAATGGCGCCCAGACCTCACCTCCTCCAAGAAGTCCTTCTGATGACCCAGGCACACTGCTTCTCCCAGGCAGAAGGGATTACATTGCCTGTCACTGTGTTTCGTTGTCTGCTCCTCCCATGAAACTAGGAGGGTCTGACGGGAAGGGCTGGAGTGACTCATTCCTGAGGCCAGACACAGTGGAGTGAAGGAATGAAACTCAGAGAGGTCAAGCCAGCTGCCTGAGATCACAAAGTACTTTAGCGGGACAAGACCTGGTCTCTGCGCTCCAATTCCACCACACCCCGAGTTCTCTAGGACAGCTCCACCCACCCACCCACCAGAAGTATCCCAAAGAAGCCACCTGGGAATTGTCCAAGTGGCCTCAGGCCTCGTGCAGGTGCTCTGGTATCTGGGGTTTGGAAGGCCCCAGGTGTGGAAAGTGCCAGACAGAGCTGCAAAGAGAGCCAACCAGAAAAGCCACAAAAGAGGACTACTTTGTCCTCCAATGTTCTCTTTTATTTTTTATTTTTTGAGTTGGAGGCTCACTCTGTCACCCAGATTGGAGGGCAGTGGCTGCTCCCGGCCAGCGCAGCCTCGACCTGCTGGGCTCCAGCGACCCTTCCACCTCAGCCTTCCAAGTAGCCGGAACTACAGGCACGCGCTACCATGCCCGACTCATTTTTTATTTATTGTAGAGACGAGGTCTTGCCAAGCTACCCGGGTGGGTCTCGAACCCGCGGGCTCAGGCAATCCACTCGCCTCTGCCTCCCAAAGTGCTGGGATGACAGGCTGAGCCACTGAGCCCAGCTTTCCCATGTTCTCTTATGTGACACTTCAGAATTGAGGTTTCGGCCTCCTCAATCCAGGTACAAACTTTCCTGACAATGGCGAAGTCCTTCCCAGGTCAAGGGCAGCTGCCACGGCCCAGAGGGTTTTCGGACCCAAAGGTCCAGCAAGGTAGCTCTTCTGAACCCGTTTTGCAGCTGGGAAAACTGAGGATCAAAGAGCCGTAAGTAGAAGTGGGAGGTCCCGCGCTACCCCTTCAGAGCCTGGAACGTGTGTGTCCCCACCAGCACCTCATCTTTGACTCAGCTTTGAGTCAGGCTGCCTGGGTTTCTAATCGAGCCTAACTCATTAGGCTGTTGAGGACTAAATAACACAGTAGAGTATACAGAAGGCATCTAAAGCTGGCGCCTGGCACAGGGTAACAACGAGTGGTGGTTTGTGCTATTGCAGAGGGCCCCTGTGAGCTCCTCACCCTGGCGGCAGACCCCGGCCCGGCTCCAGCTCCTTGGCCCCACTGCCTGCTGAGGGTCAGAGGCCAGCCCACGGCCGGCCAATGCTCCCAGAGAGCCCGACCTGTCCAGGGCAGGCTGACCTGCACCTCCCGCCTGCACACAGGGGATGTGTTCTTGGCAGATACCAAAACAACAGCAAACACCACTTGTGTGCCTCGAACAAACAAGTGCAAATGACAGTCAGAAAGCAGAGAGACTAGCCGGGCTCGGTGGCTCAGCCTGTAATCCCAGCACTTTGGGAGGCTGAGGTGAGTGGATTGCCTGAACCCGCGGGTTCAAGACCTGCCTGGGCAACTTGGTGAGACCTCATCTCTACAATAAATAAAAAAAAATTAGCCAGGCTTGGTAGCGTGCGCCTGTAGTTCCAGCTACTTGGAAGGCTGAGGTGGAGGGATCGCCGGAGCCCAGCAGGTCAAGGCTGCGGTGGATGGGAGTGGCCACTGCACTCCAGTCTGGGTGACAGAGTGAGACTCCAACTCAAAAAAAAAACAAAAAAGAAAGCAGAGAGAATTCCAGAAAATTAGCTCTTCCTGCTCGGGTTTCGTTAGAAACATGATCTTCACGCTTTTCGGCTCAAATAAGTCTGTTAAAAAATTGGGAGAGTGAGATCCCTGTGTCTCCAAAAACCTAAAAAAATTAAAATAATTAGCTGAGCGAGGTGGTGCGCACCTGTAGTCCCACCTGCTTGGGAGGCTGAAGTGGGAGGATCGCTGGAGCCCAGGAATTTGAGGGTGCCGTGAAAAAAATTTTTCTTTGGGGTAGTCCCATAATGTACCCCCTTGCACGTTTTTTTTTTTTTTTTTTTTTGAGTCAGGAGTCTCACTCTGTCACCCAGGCTGGAGTGCAGTGGCATGATCATGACAATCACGGCTGACGGGAGCCTCGACCTCCTGGGCTCAGGCAATCCTTCCACCTCAGCATTCCTGAATAGCTTGGGCTGCAGGCACACACCACCACGCCCGGCTGACTTAATTTTCTTTGTAGAGATGAGGTCTTGTTACATTGCCCAGACTGGTCTTGAACTCCTGTGCTCAATCTGCCTGCCTCGGTCTCCCAAAACGCTGGGATTACAGGCTGAGCCACCGAGCCCGGCCAATTTTTTGTTATTTTGTAGAGATGAGGTCTCACTATGTTGCTCAGCCTGGTCTCGAAGTCCTGGGCTCAAGCAATCCACCTGTCTCAGCCTCCCAAAGTGCTGGGATTACAGGTGTGAGCCACCGAGCCCTCCCCCCTCTTGTACATTTTTAAGTCAACTCCCCAGTTATGGGCTTTTCACCCTATATTTACATAGCTGAAAATAACACAGTTTCTAATGGATTGTATAATAAATGTTGACTTTTAAAAATAAAATTGTTACATTACTCTTTTAAATATAGTCAGTGAAATCTAAGCTTTGTGGCAATTTGATACCCACTTAAAAATTCTTGAACAAACACTTTAGTAGTTGAATGTTTGCATTGTTTTTGGTTCTCTGGGGCTTTATATTTCCATTCAACTCCTCCTCCAAAATTTTATCCTAATCTAATAGAGTATATTTTTTATGTTTGAAAGTATCTTGCTGTTGTCCAATCATTATTTTCTCTAATGAAGATACTTATAATAAGTTGAAATTAATTTCCTATAACTTCAAGTGTTTATGGGTTGAACAAAACCTTACCTTTAGATTAAGGATTACTAAAATATTCATAAAAATGTATTACGTAGCCGGGCTCGGTGGCTCAGCCTGTAATCCCGCGCCTTTGGGAGGTTGAGGTGAATGGATTGCCTGAGCCCGCGGGTTCGAGACCCGCCTGGGCAGCAAGACCTCA
>NW_007246373.1:267170-271976 GCF_000164805.1 Carlito syrichta | reverse complement strand
AATCAAAAAATCAGCCGGGCGTGGTAGCGCATGCCCGTAATTCCGGCTACTCGGAAGGCTGAGGCGGAAGGATCCCCGGAGCCCAGCAGGTCGAGGCCGCGGTGGCCGGGAGCGGCTACTGCACTCCAGTCTGGGCAACAGAGTGAGACTCCAACTCAAAAAAAAAAAAAAAGTTTTATGTTATACATTTGATCACTATAGTTATAAAACATTTAGAAAATGTATTCATATAAATAGGTTGATGGCAAGGGAAAAACCTTTGTTAAAGTGTTAATTAAATACAACTTTCACCCAAACAATTATTACAAGTTTTTGTCATATGCTTTACATTTATTTATTTATTCTCTTTTTTGAAAGAGAGGGTCTCACTCTGTTGTCCAGGCTGGAGTGCAGTGGAATGACCATAGCTCACTGCAGCCTTGATATCCTGGGCTCAGGCATTTCTCCTGCCTCGGCCTCCTGAGTAGCTGAGACTACAGGCATGTGCCACCACACTTGGTTAATTTTTTTTTTTTTGAGTTGGAGTCTCACTCTGTTGCCCAGACTGGAGTGCAGTGGCTGCTCCCGGCCACCGCAGCCTCGATCTGCTGGGCTCTGGCGATCCTTCCGCTTCAGCCTTCCAAGTAGCCGGAATTACAGGCACGCGCTACCACGACCAGCTGATTTTTTTTTTTTTATTTATTGTAGAGATGAGGTCTCGCTGCCCAGGTGGGTCTCGAACCCGCGGGCTCAGGCAATCCACTCACCTCAGCCTCCCAAAGGCGCGGGATTACAGGCTGAGCCACCGAGCCCGGCTGGCTAATTTTTTTTTAACTTTTTGTAGAGACAAGTTCTCTCTGTGTTGCCCAGGCTGGTCTTAAACTCCTGGGTTCAAGCAATCCTCGGGCCTTGGCCTCTCAAAATGCTGGGATTTCAGGCATAAGCCATCACTCTTGATCACTTCATGGATATCTCTGACAAAATTTTGGAGATGTAGATTTTTTTTTTGAGTTGGAGTCACTCTGTTGCCCAGACTGGAGTGCAGTGACACACTCACGGCCACTGCAGCCTCTACCTGCTGGGCTCAAGGGATCCTTCTACCTCAGCCTTCCAAGTAGCTGGAACTACAGGCACATGCCAGCATACCCAGCTAATATCTTTTATTTATTGTAGAGATGAGGTCTCACCAAGTTGCCCAGGCTGGTCTCAAACCTGTGAGCTCAGGCAATCCTCTCACCTCAGCCTCCCAAAGTGCTGGGATTATAGGCATGAGCCACCGTGCCCAGCTTGGAGTTGTAGATTTGATTCATTTGATTTGTGGAAAGCAACTACCATATGACCAACTAGTAAAGTCAGTCCTCATTGTGGATCTAATAAACCAGTCAGACACACTTTCCCTGAGAGGAAGAGACTACTTTTTTTTTTTGAGTCGGAGTCCCACTCCATCACCCAGGCTTGGAGTTCCATAGCACACTCACGGTCACCCCAGTGTCGACCCGCTGGGCTCAGGCGATCCTTCCGCCTCAGGCTTCCAAGTAGTCAGAACTACAGGTGCACGCTACCACACCCTGCTACTTTTTGTTTTACTGTAGAGACGAGATCTTGCCAAGGTGCCTGGGCTGGTCTTGAACCCACAGGCTCAGGCAATCCACTCACCTCGGCCAAGAGTCTGCTTTTACCTTTCAACCGAATTAAAGAGCCAACATCCATCTCCGTGACCATCACTTCACTTCCGAGTTCTCCATGAGTGATCGGTCCTCGGGTGGGTGGATAAGCCTTCAGTCTTTCTTATCCATGAACTCTGTCTCGTTCCTACAAGACTTGGTGTGACGGGGGCAAGATAATCGTGCTCATCAAAACAAAACAAAAAGTCCTCACTCCTGCCCCACCCACATATATCTGCATTCAGAACATTCCAAGAGGAAGCTATCTCTTTTTTTCCAGCACCGGTTCTGCCCCCGTAGAAATATGCAGGGGACCAAGACGAGGAAGCCCCATCTTGGCTTGGATGAAGCTGGCTCTGCCGGGCCCTGTGACTTGGGTTCAGATCTGGGATGAATCAAAGCAGGCCTCCCTCTTGCGCGGTGGGAGAAGCAGGATTAGGAAGGCAGCTGGGAAAGGCCGCCCGCCTGTCCACTCCCTGGGCCACGTGGAAAGTCATTCAGCGAAGGCTGCTGCCCTGGGGACATTTTCAGAACCGGTGGGACTCCGGGCCACTCACCCAAGGAAGGCACAGCCTGCCTGGGAATGTCCTCAGCTGCCAAGGACCAGCGGTGGCTGAGGCCTCCTAGGCCTCTCCCTCTGGCCCAGGTGTTTCCGCTACAGCCAACCCCTCCGGTGGCTTCTTCTGACAAGTCTCTGCGCACCGAGAGGACAGCCCGGCTGGCCCTAACCTGCTTCTCCTCCCCGGCTCCTCCCTCAGGGAGGGCACCACCCTCCCTCCGCCAGAAAACCGCCGGCTCCCCTCAATGAAGGCCTCCCATTCAACACGTCCAAGTGGTCATCGGGCGCTGCCAGTGCTGCAGTCATCCTGGGGTCAGCCCCTCTCTATGGCCACAGCCACAGGCCTGGCTGAGACCCTCATCCCGCTCTCGGTGGCTGCCACACCCACCTCCTGACAGGCCCGCGCCTCCTCCCTGGTTCTCCCACTTCAGCTCCTGCCAGATAGCAAGGGGTCTTTCCCAAGCTTGACCTTGCATCTCCTCTGCTTAAACTCCTCCGCGGCTGCACCTCGGCCAGGCCCTGGAAGCCTAGTGCCATCCGGATCTGCTTGACCCTCCAGACCCATCTCCCACAGGCCCCAGCCCTCGTCTCACACGGCACACTGGCCGCACTCACACAAGGGACCCAGTCACCCTCTGTATCTGTAGAACAGGGTGGCAGTACATCCACCCACTGTGAGGTTGTGTCAGATCCCACCGCCCTGGCACGGAAAAGGTGCCCCGTGGCCAGTGTCCGCATCCCACCCTCCCCGGACCCTAGGATCCCCCGCTTTGGGCCGCAAATCAGGGGACTTGCAAATGGAAGGTAGCTCAAAACAGTGCAGACCAGACTGGGTGCAGACCAGACGGAGGCGTGAGGGGCTGGGCTCGCGTGTGTGGCCTCAGGAAAGTCCCTTTCTCTCCGGACTCTGGGTTCCCCACCTGCAGCATGAGAGGCTGGACGGAATGACGTCCAGCGTCCCCGGGCATGTGTCTCCGTCCCACCCCTTCTCGCCCCAGATGGGGACTCTGGATCTCATTCCTCAACTGTCTACGGTGCCCTCCTGTAAAGTTACCTCCAAGTGGCTCTTAACACCCTGCTCTCCCATTCTTGTACTTTCACCCCACCTCCCAGGTGACAGAGAAACGAGTCACCTCCGGCCTGCAGTCCTGGCCTCCCGCCTCTGAAGGAACATCGTGTCACCGGCTTCGGAGGGGAGGCGTCCCCCCGCAGGCCGAGGACAAAGGCGGCTCTGTCCCCCAGGCTGGTGGTTATCCGGTGACACCGCATGGCCCTGGCCACTCCTCGGGTGCTCCTTCCCTCCCGCCTCAGGGCATTAAGGGGGGACTGGGGTTCACATGTGGTCACTCAGTCCCTCTTCCTGCTGCAGAAGCACACCGAGTGCCTTCAGAGGCTGCTCATTGCTGTGCTGGGGACCCCAGCCTAGCAGCAGGCAGTGGGGAGGGGACAGGAGGGACAGTGTGGGATTCAGAGCCCATCTGGAATAGAGCCGCTAGAAGGCCTGATGCTGGTGAACGTGGCCAGCGGCAGGGGCGTACGAGTGCTGGGGTGACGTACCATGGGACCACAGAAGTCCTGACCACGACTACAGAGCGGGCACCGGGACCATGACCGGCATGCCTAATGGAGGTGGCTCAGCCCCTGAAACTTGTATCTGCATGGCCTCATTTTTTTTTTTTGAGTTGGAGTCTCACTCTGTCGCCCAGTCTGGAGTGCAGTGGCCGCTCCTGGCCGCCGCAGCCTCGAGCTGCTGGGCTCCGGCGATCCTTCCGCCTCAGCCTTCCGAGTAGCCGGAAATACAGGCACGCGCCACCATGCCTGGCTAATTTTTTTGATTTATTGTAGAGATGAGGTCTCACCAAGTTGCCCAGGCGGGTCTCAAACCCGCGGGCTCAGGCAATCCACTCACCTCAGCCTCCCAAAGGTGCGGGATGACAGGTTGAGCCACCGAGCCTGGCTTGCATGGCCTCATTTTTACGTGTATTTATACAAATGTTAACTATAAATATATCATTTAAATCAAATTATCCATGTAGATTCAGCACAGTCCCTGGTTCTGAGTAAATGCTTGATGGGTTTTGGATATTGTTTTCTTCGATGTGATGTATGGTGGTGGTTTTAAAGCCTGGCCTGACAGCCCTGATACTTCTTGCACTACAAGGTGCAGTCTGTGCCCCTGCCTTTTGTCTCTGGGCAGGACTGTGACCGCTCCAGCCAAAAAGTACAGAGGAAGCTCGCCGGGTGTAACCTGGGTTAAGTTGCATAATCTCTTGCTGTAATCTGAACACCTGTACTGCCCTCAAATTCATCTGTTGAAACCCTCACTCCCAAGGTGAAGGTATTAGCAGGTGGGGCCTTTGGGAGGTGATGAGGTCATGAAGGTGGAGCCCTGGTGAATGGGATTAGTGCCCTTATAAAACAGACCCCAGAGAGCGCCCTCTGTTCTTTTTTTTTTTTTTTTGAGTTGGAGTCTCACTCTGTCGCCCAGACTGGAGTGCAGTGGCCGCTCCTGGCCACCGCAGCCTCGACCCGCTGGGCTCCGGCGATCCTTCTGCCTCAGCCTCCCGAGTAGCTGGAACTCCAGGCGTGCGCTACCACGCCCGG
>NW_007246373.1:264461-267150 GCF_000164805.1 Carlito syrichta | reverse complement strand
ATTTTTTGATTTATTGTAGAGATGAGGTCTCGCTGCCCAGGCGGGTCTTGACCCCGCGGGCTCAGGCCATCCACTCACCTCAGCCTCCCAAAGCGCGGGATGACAGGCTGAGCCACCGAACCCGGCTGCTCCCTCCATTCTTTTCCCAGGTGAGGCCCCAGCAAGAAGGCACGGTCTATGAACTGGGAAGCTGGTCCTCCCCAGTTGCGCAACCTGCCGACACCTTGATCTTGGACTTCAACCTCCAGAACTGTGGCAAACACATTTCTATTGTTTCTAAGTCTGTGATATTCTGTTCCAGCAGCCCAGATGAACCGCGACACCTCTCTAGACCTCCACAAAACGAGGTACCTACCTTACGGACGTTTCTTGTAGGTCGTAAAGAACACACGCAGGTAAAGCAAGCAGATTGGCCCCGAGCTCCATCAGTCAACCTTGGGTATCGCCCCCTGGCTTCCCCAGCTCAGCTTCACGCGGCAGTTCCTTGCTCCTCCATGCCCCTTGGCTTACCTCCTTCCCCCACACCCCTTTTTTCCCTCCCACAGGTGGAACCCTCCTTCAGGCATCCACACACATGTTCTCCTAAACTCCCGTGTGCAACAAATCTTGACTGAGCACTGGGGCAAGCTATACCTTGAAGTGTGACATGAACCCCTCACACCTGGATGGGCGCTGGGTGCCGGTGTCTCGTGGGGGACACAGGTGGGAAGATGTGCCCCTATGACCAGTGATCTCATCACAATTGTGCAGACAGCCCCCTCGAAGGAAAGTTCCAGGGAGAGAGCAGGTAGCACGGGTGGCCAGGAAAGGCTTCTCAGAGAGAAAGCGGGTCAGCCTCCTGCACAGAGGCGGGAAGCAAAGACGCCATGCGGGCAGGCTGTGTGGCACAGAAAGACCCCTTGGCCAGGAGGCCTCCATCCCGCCCACTTCAAATTAAAACAAAAAATAACCCTTCTATGCCGCGCCTTTGGGAGGCCGAGGTGAGCGGATGGCCTGAGCCCGCGGGTTCGAGACCCGCCTGGGCAGCGAGACCTCATCGCTACAATAAATCAGAAAATCAGCCGGGCGTGGGAGCGCATGCCTGTCATTCCGGCTACTCGGAAGGCTGAGGCGGAAGGATCGCCGGAGCCCAGCGGGTCGAGGCTGCGGGGGCCGGGAGCGGCCACTGCTCTCCAGTCTGGGCGACAGAGTGGGACTCCAACTCAAAAAAAATAAATAAATAAAATACCCTTCTGAATCCATGGGTATGAATTCAAAACCAGCCCAGACAGATCTAGGGGAGAGGAATCAGCATGAAGGGTGACTTTGGAGGGGTTGGGGGCTGGCTGGAAGGGTGCAAGAGAGCATTCTGTGGGGTGGGAAGCTTCTGTGGCTTGATTGGCGTGGTGGTTACAAGGGTGTATGCATTTACCAGAACTGCGTTTTACACCATGTGATTATATCGAGAGAGAGAGAGAGAGAGAGAGAGAGAGAGAGAAACCAAAGACTACAAATGTATAATGGAAGAGGCAATAAGACAATACAAGATGAAGAGTCAGGAAAAAATAATAGAGGTGCCAGCCTAGTGGCCTCAAACCAGGTTGTTTAATCTTTCTAAACCTCAGTTTTTCCATTCACAAAATGGAATAATCACCTATCCTCATAGAGCTCTGGGAGCCTGGAAGTCTCTGCTGATGGCATCTGGTGGATGGGGATACTTGGTCAGGGGTCTCTCCATTGCTCTCTGGACCATATCATCCTCACCCATGAGGTGGACTGGCAGGCTGATGGCAGCTGAGAAAACTCCTGCTGGCTCTCAAGGGATCTCTGCCCACGACTGTTCTCCCCATCCTGTTGCCTGCCTTGGCTGAATCAATCTTTAAAATATTCCCTTTATTATTATTATTATTTTTAAGTAGAGACAAGGTCCTGCTATGTTGCCCAGGCCGATCTTCAACTCTTGAGCTCAAGCAATCCTCCTGCCTTGGCCTCCCAAGGTGCCGGGACTACAGACGTGAGCCACCATGCTTGGCCAACATTCCTTCTTGCTTGCTTTCTAGAATTATTCACAGCAATTTGCATCTGCTTCCATCTCTCCCCTGGGATCATGCAGTCACAGGTTCCCTCTCCGAGGGCTCAGGGCTCAGCGCTGTCCCCCTCGATGTCCAGGGCCATCTCACTGCTTCCTTTGCAGGACGATGACTTGTGGGGGTGGCAGTGGCAACCGTACAGTGAACAAAGCTGCTTTTCCAGTGTCACTGATAACCCATGAGATTGTGCACAGCTCTAGAAAACACCACGGTGACTACTCTTTCTGTATACTTCGGTCAAGGAGACGCAGAATGATCCCAAAGATACTTTCCTCTGGGCACAGGAATCGTGTCTGGGGACTAGAATACAAGGACAAAGGAGGGAGCGGCCAGGGGGAGGCTGGATGGGGCAGAGGAAGTCAGATTGTGAAGGACTTGACTGTTATATCAAAGAGTCTGTATTTTATTGTGTGCCACACAGAGGGACGCGGGAGAGTGTTAAACTGAAATCAAGAGAACAATAAGAGAAGGAAGCCGGGCTCGGTGGCTCAGCCTGTAATCCCACACCTTTGGGAGGCTGAGGTGAGTGAATTGCCTGAGCCCGCGGGTTTGAGACCCGCCTGGGCAGCGAGACCTCATCTCTACAATAAATCAAAAAATTAGCCGGGCGTGGTAGCACG
>NW_007246373.1:260757-263750 GCF_000164805.1 Carlito syrichta | reverse complement strand
GCGTGCGCTACCACGCCCGGCTCATTTTGATTTATTGTAGAGATGAGGTCTCTCTGCCCAGGCGGGTCTCGAACCTGCGGGCTCAGGCAATCCACTCACCTCAGCCTCCCAAAGGTGCGGGATGACAGGCTGAGCCACTGAGCCCGGCACAAATCACTGCTTTTAGCGCATGTTTCTCTTCTTAACATCTGTGCTCCCTATTCCTCTGTGAGAGGTGTCTGGTGCACTCGTGGGATCTGGTGTTCTGTCCTGTTCAGCACAGACTGCAAGTCAGCCCTCGGAGAACAAATGGAAGGGAGCAGTATGGGTGCAGCTTCCTCCTGGCCTCGACCAGGCACCCATCGGGGAAATGGAGATTCATGTCAGAGGATTGGCTCTCATCACTGTGGGGTCTGGCCAGGCACATCTGAAATCTGCAGGGCGGGCCTGCAAGCTGGAAACTCTTGGGGAGGAGCAGATGCTGCCTCACAGACAGAGCCTTTACTCAGAGAAACCTCGGTTTTGCACTTAAGGCCTTCAACTGCTTAGACGAGGCTCACCCACACTACAAGGGTGGTCGTCTTTACTTAAAGTCAACTGATCGCTGGGCGCAGTGGCTCACGCCTATAATCCCAGCACTTTGGAAGGTGAAGATGAGAGGATTGCCTGAGTCCGGGGTTCGAGATCAGCCTGGGCAACATGGCAAGACCTTGTCTCTATAATAAATCAAAAAATCAGCTGGGCATGGTGGTGCATGCCCGTAGTTCCAGCTACTCAGAAGGCTGAGGAGGAAGGATCACCTGAGCCCAGCAGGTCGAGGCTGCAGTGGCCGTGAGCGTGCCACTGCACTCCAGGCTGGGTGACAGAAGGAGACTGACTCAAAAAAAAAGTCAACTGAGAGTAGACGTTCATCTCAACCGCAAAGTACCTCTACAGCAACACCTGGGCCAGTGTCTGCTGTGGGCTGTAGCCTGGCCAGGGGGATAATACCCAAACCCACCAGCACATTCCTCTTCGACGGGGACTCTTCTCCTTTCTCTTGGAGGTCCCTGCCGGAGACATTTCTCCCCAAAGCTATGTCCACCGCCAGCCCTCCCTCCCCCAGTCCAGGGAGCGTGCCAAGGCCTGACAGGAGCACCCCTCTCCTCTCCTCTCTCGCGAGTGTGATGGGAGTCACTCCTCCCTCAGCTAAGGCACCAGGATGGTCCGAAGCCCCAGCTGAGAACCCCTGTCCTGAGATGTCCAGATGGAATCCGCTTCCTGGCTCCAGAGCAGGAGGTTCGTGGGAGTCTGCCGGGACCCACAGGAAACTGACAACTGTTAAGCCCGGAGCACTCCTCAGAGCCAGCTGGCACTCCGGATCTCTTTCCTCCCACGGGCTGGGCTGGGCCCCCTTCCGTTCCGCAGCCAGCCACCACCCTCCTCTCCTCCCCTGAGAGTCCCTGCCCCGTGTTGCTGTACCCAGCTCCCTGCTGGTTCTTTTCTTTTTTTCTTTTGAATCGCGGTCTCTGTGGCCCAGGCTGGAGGACAGTGGCATGGTCATGGCTCACCACAGCCTCAACTTTCTGGGCTCAGGCGATCCTTCTGTCTCAGCCTCCCAAGGTAGCTGAGGCTACCGGCACCACCACGCCCAGGTAATTTAAAAGTATTTTTTTGGCTTGGCTCGGTGGCACAGCCTGTCATCCCAGCACTTTGGGAGGCCGAGACGAGTGGATTGAAGGGGACTCAGACCGTGGTGCCCCAAATCCAGTCTCAGTTTGCACGTTCCGGGCGTTCCTCATCGTCCTGACGCTCAGCCGGCCATCCAAGGGTCCCTCCCAAGCTCTTGAGCTTCTGTCCCAGGCGATCCTGGGATCCAGAGCTGGGTGAGAAAGGGCCCCATCTCCTTGGGCGGGGGAACATGCTCAGTCCTCTGTTAGGCCAGTCAAAGGCAGCGACTAGCCTCTTCCGGAGTGGTGAGCTGTGCCATTTTCCACAAGAGGAAGAGGGGCTCAGAGAAATTGAGTATCTTGCCTGAAGTCATACCGCGGAGTCAGGACTCAAATTTAGCTCTAACCCCCAGAGCACCTGTTGAACACCTGACACCATGGCCCCTCTGTTCACAGGGCAGAGTCTCCTTGGCCATCACAGATTTGGATGTGAGCCACGCACAAACCCCTGGACCTCGAAGCAGCAGGAGAGTCGCACAGACCGCCATGCCTGCTAGGTACTGAATCAGTGTTGGGTAAATCCGAGAGCCCTACTCATCAATCAAAACTCCGATGCTGCACTGACTTCCCAGCAAATCGCTCTTGTTGTCATGAGCACCAGTCGCAAGCTATAGCCAGTGGGCCCCCCCTACAAGCCTGGCACTAGCAAGAGGTGCTCCCACCCACACAGGGATGCCTGAAGAATCGCTGGCCTTCTTGCCAGGAAGAGGATTTCCTGGGAGCGTGCAAAACGCTCCTTGCCACTTAACATGGCTACGAGGAAGGACTGTTATTATGCCCATTTGACAGATGAGGAGGCCGAGGTCGTCGTTAGACTCATGTCACACACATGGTAAGTGGGAGAGGCAGGTCACATCGCAGAAACTCTTTGCAGATGCTCGTCCCGAGCCCCTCAAAAGTGATCTTAATTCCAGAGGGGCTTATACACCCACACCCCATCTCTTGACCAGGATTTGATTCTGTCCCAGGAGAGGGTGACATGGACATGATTATTTTTCTCCGCAGAACAGATCCGTGGCTCACTGTAAACTGACCTCTTGGCATCCAGAACTGCCATTGGGTGCCATGATTCCAGTCAAGCGAGTGACTCTCTGGAGTGGGGTGGGGAGCCCTCTGGGAGCCCGAGCCTCTAGCAGGATGGGATCCACGCCCGGGTGCAGCTGAAGCAGTGGGGATGGGGCCAGGTCCTGCTCTCTCTGGACCCGGGGGCATCACGAGGGGATGAGCTGCCTGGAGCGGAGACTCCAGCAGCCCCGGCCCCTCTGTGTGATCCCCACCCCCTCGCAACTCCTGCCTCCCTGGCAG
>NW_007246373.1:247715-260449 GCF_000164805.1 Carlito syrichta | reverse complement strand
GCGGGCTCAGGCGATCCACTCACCTCAGTCTCCCAAAGGCACGGGATGACAGGCTGAGCCACCGAGCCCAGCTCCTCCTCCACTGCAGCCCTCAAACTCCTGGGCCCAAACGGCCGCCTACCTCAGCCTCCCAAAACGACTGTTCCTGCAGACACGCGGCACCACACCTGGCCCTGGTCCTTCTTAGTGTCACCGATGTCTCTGTGGATAGCCGACTGCCCTGCACCGCGCCGGTCACTTTCCGCGATAAGCTTCTTGGATTCTCATCCCAACCCTGTGAGGCCGCTCCTATTATCACCTCCATTTTACAGACAAGGAAACGAAGAGCCAGAGAGCTTGACTGACTTGCCTTAGGTACACAGCTGGTACGAGGCGCCGCGCCAGGCCTCGAGCCCCCGCAGTCTGGCTCCAGGAAGCGTCGGCCCAGCGTCTGTACAGAAATGGAGCTCAGTGTGTGCCAGGGTTGCTGCGCTTAGTATGACTTTCTCCTTCTCCGTCGGGTGCCTTTGCCTCCAAGTTCATGCCCCCTCCATGACCTGTACGGTAGGTTGTGACGGTCTCCCCCCCCCCCGGACAGAATCAACTTGCAGGTGAGGAAACGGAGGCTCAGAGAGGTTGAGCAACTTGCCTAGTGTCCCACGGCTGGTAACCTGAGAAGTCTCTTGATTCTCAGTCCGGAGCCTCCCGCCCACAAGGGACCACAGTGTGTTCAGAATTTAAACACACTGGGCGTTCTCATTTTATGAGTCTAGATTCAAGTCGGTGATCACCTCAAGTCAGAAGAGTTGAAGGATTCTTTCAGGCATTTTCCCAGCCTTGTTACCAGCCTCGTTCCAGGATTCTTGGGGTTGTAGAAGTGGGGATGGAACCACAGAGATGAATAAGCTGTGGGTGCCATGCCAGACCTGGGAACCGGGGCCCCAGTGATGCTCTGGGATGCCCAGCAAGGTACAGATGGGTCACTCTTTTCTGTTCTGGCCCTGTCACTCTCTTGCTGTGTGACTTAGGACCAGGTTCTGCTTGTTCTGGAGCTGGGGCATCGTGAGGGGATGGGCTGACTGGTGCAGTGATTCCAGGTAGCTCCAGGAGGAAGGCAGGGGCTGGCCCTGTGAGATAAGTCGTCACATACCTCCCTAAGGTTTGTCCAGTGTCCTTGGGATTGGAGGTCTAATCATCACAGGGGCCCAGTAATGAAGCTGAGTGGTTCCAAGCACAGGCTTTGGAGTCCAAAGACCTGGGGCTGGCTCCTGGCTCTGGCACCTGTCAGCTGTGTGACCTTGGCTAAGTTACCCAGCCTCTCTGAACCTCAATTTCTTCATTAACAAAAAGGGGGTCATATTTGTGGGAAAACAAGCACAGTGCCTGACAGATGCCAATTCAATGAACAATCCTTGAAGCTGATTAATTACGAAAAGGATGACAGAGACTGCAGAATGGGAGTTACCATTTGTGAGTACCTACTATGTAGCAAAAAGTGGGTACTCCATAATGGTGTGAGTGTGTGTGTGTGTGTGTGTGTGTGTGTGTGTGTGTGTGTGTACGGAGAGGACAGAGACATTGGCTGCCTTCAGGGAGGAAGCTGGCTGGATGCCCGGCGGGGGGGGAATGGCTGGATTTGCACCGAGTACATCTTCTGGTTTTGGTTTTGGTTTTTTTTGAATTTTGATTTACGTGATTATTGTACCTCTTTAAAATTTACATTAAAATTAGGTGTATTGGCCGGGCTCGGTGGCTCAGCTTGTCATCCTGCGCATTTGGGAGGCTGAGGTGAGTGAATTGCCTGAGCCTGTGGGTTCGAGACCCGCCTGGGCAACTTGGCGAGACCTCGCCTCTACAATAAATCAAAAATTAGCCGGGCGTAGTAGTGCACGCCTGTAGTTCCGGCTACTTGGAAGGCTGAGGCGGAAGGATCGCGGGAGCCCAGCAGATCGAGGCTGCGTGGCTGGGAGCGGCCACTGCACTCCAGTCTGGGCGACAGAGTGAGACTCCAACTCAAAAAAAAAAATAGGTGTATTGATTTATTATTTGATCCTCTGAATGATCTGCATGGGACAGCCAGACATCCACCCATTTGACAGACAAGGAGACCAAAGGGTGGGCACACAGCGAGAAAGTGACAACGCAGGACTGGGCAGCATGCTTGTGCCGTGGTCTCCAGTGGCTCTGAGCGTGCAGCTGTCTGGCTGGGGCTCTAGGGAGGAGCCCTGGCGGCCACACTCGCTGGCTTCTGGCTGGGGCAGCCCCAGCAAGCGTCCTCGGTGCATCTGGCAGGTTCCACTGTCTCCGTCTGAGAACCTGCCACACAGACCTCAGCTCTGCAGGGGAAGAAATAAAAATAGCCGGGGCTGAGAGGCGAGAGGCTGGACTGTGGCAACAACGCGTGCCTTTCCCATGACTTGGATCCTGCAGGGGAGAGTCCTTCCCTGAGCCCTCCTGTGTGCCGGGCACTGGGCTGGGTGCCTGGGAGGCAGAGTCGTGTCAGGCACAGCTGCCCTCAACCCCCGGGAGCTCATAGCTCCCAGTGGGCGGGACAGATGTCTCCAGTGCAGCACCTTGGGGTGGGGGCTTGAGAGGCCTGACTACGGAATATGCAAGAGAGGCCTCTCACCCCCTGAGGAGCCTCGGGGAAAGCTTCCAGAAGAAGGACACGTTGGAGAAAACAGTAATTAAGCAGAGATGTCGGGGGCATTCCAGGCAGTGGAACCGGCATTTGTAAGGGCAGAGAGATATGGCAAGCGTGGCCCCTTGAGAGAAGGACAAGTGACTGGCTGCCTCTGGAGGTCAGAGCGCCTGTGAGGGGCAGGATGCAGGGTCAGACTGGGAAGGCAGGCAGGCTGGGACTGTGGGGGCAGTAGGGAGCCAAGGGAGGCTGTGGAGTGGGGTGTGTGTGGTGTGTGTGTGTGTGTGTGTGTGTGTGTGACGACTCAGTCTCAAGATTTACAGGCTTAATCCCACTGGAAAAGTCCCTTTTGCCACATAAAGTAACAGAGTCACAGGTTCCGGGGTTAGGAGGTAACCCTCTGCAAGTACCCACACTCTGCAGACCCCACCTCTATAATAAGCCACCTGCACTGAATCCTTGCCTGAGGGCTTCTAGGGCTTCCAAACTAAGGCACCCCTAACCTTAACCCTGCTCCCTGAGCTCCCTCACACACCCCAGCTCCAGATTCTCAGCTTGGACCCTCTGCTCTGAAGGTCTTGGCATGCCATTCTCTAAACAGACAAAGCTGGGTTCAAATCCTGCCTCTGCCACTCACTCGCTTGAGTGACTCACTGGTTTCTTTTGGAGACTTGGTTTCCTTACCTGACAAAGGGGGTAAAGAACCCTGAGGGATCAATCACTAAGCAGGTTTAGAGAGTCAGTAATTGCCTGGTGCCCCGTAGACACTCAGGAAACAAAAGCTGTTGTTGTCGGTTACCGGGTCGTTCCAGCCCTTGGCTCCCCCACCCCTGTACAGAAAATAATCATCATAGATACGTGTGGTATCATTGCCCTGAACTGCCAACCTTCTTAGGGGCAAAAGAAGTTTGTTTTTGTTTGTTTATTTCCTGGATGCAAAGGATCAGCTGGTTTCTCCAAGCCTGGAACAGGCTGACAACGGTTCCAGCCAGCACTAAATGGTGGCTGAAGTTTTCGGGTTGACAGGAAGGGGCTCGTCTAAGGCGCCATGAGCACCTTTGCCTCAAAACCAAGAACAGTCCTAGGCCCTGTGCCAGCCACAGGGGTAATTAGGCCAGATGGTTTCGAGGCAGAAATTCCAGTGGTCCCTGCAATGCTATAAATCGAGCCCCAGACAGGAGGTGTGGTGACCTGACAGCAATGTCTCCCTTCAGGCATATCCTCAGCAATGTGGCATCTGCCTTTCTTCTGTTTCACTAGGGAAACAACGAGATGATGGATGCTGGTGTTTCTTGGCGTTGAGTTAGATGGATTCCCTGTGAAAACGGTTTGATACTCTTGTTAATCATGTAAACTAGACAGAATGTGTCTTTCTCGCATTTTTTTTTGAGTTGGAGTCTCACTCTGTCGCCCAGTCTGGAGTGCAGTGGCACACTCACAGCCACCGCAGCCTCGACCTGCTGGGCTCCAGGGATCCTTCCGCCTCAGCCTTCCAAGGAACTGGAATTACAGGCATGCGCTACCACGCCCGGCTAATTTTTGATTTTATTGTAGAAATGAGGTCTCACCAAGTTGCCCAGGCGGGTCACGAGCCCGCGGGCTCAGGCAATCCACTCACCTCAGCCTCCCAAAGGCGCGGGATGACATGCTGAGCCACCGAGCCCAATAGGAATTTTCACATCATTCCTCAATGGGCTTTGTTGGTGCTAGTGTTTGTTTTGTCTTCCAAAAGGTGGGATGAAGAAACACCCGCTTTTCAGGAGCCACTGGGCAGCTTTTGGTCAACAAGAGGAAATGCCAAGAGGTGGGGAAACTGGAGCCCACTCTGGGGTGGCCCATTCTCCGTCAACACCTAAGACAGGCTCAGGGTGTAGGTTGTGAGAATGTTCCCTCGTGAATCCACAAGCCCACCCAGTGAGACATGTGGACGGGAGAAGCCCAGTCGCGTGGAGAGGAGGTGGGGAGTGGCCAGGCCTTGGAGCCAGTGGCCTGAGTTCCTGTCCTCACTCTGCTGCTTCCTGGCTGTGTGACCTTGGGCAAGGTCAGTACTTCTCTCCGCTTCTGCAAAATGGGATACCGATGACACCCACCTCATAGGGCTGTGAGGACTCGAAGCCCACGTATGCATGTGGTCTGCCGAAGCTCACCTGACACACAGTGAGTGCTTAGCAGATGCTGGTAACTGCTGACAAGGTCCTTTGTGATGCACATGGTGGGCAAAGTAATTCCTATATGCACCATTTTACAAATGAGGAATGAGGCTTAAGAAGAAATGAACCTACCAACCAAAAAAATTATTCTCAACAGCTAAAAAGGTGGAAGCGACCCACGTGTCCATCGGTGGGTGAGAAAACAAAATGTGGCCAGGCTCGGTGGCTCAGCCTGTCATCCCTTGCCTTGGGAGGCTGAGGTGAGTGGATTGCCTGAGCCCGCGGGTTCAAGACCTGCTTGGACAACTTGGTGAGACCTCATCTCTACAATAAATCAAAAAAATCAGCCGGGCGTGGTAGCGCCCGGAGTGAGACTCCAACTCAAAAAAAAAAAAATGTGGTCTCTCCTTACAGTGGAGTATGATTCAGTCACAAACAGGAAGGACATTCTGATGTGTGCTACAACATGGGTGATCTTTGAGGACATTATGCTGGGTGAAATAAGCAAGTCACAAAGGACAAACACTGTGTGATTCCATTTACATGAGGTCTGGGGACTTATTGTTTTTTTTTGGTTTTTTTTGAGTTGGAGTCCCACTCTGTCGCCCAGACTGGAGTGCAGTGGCCGCTCCCGGCCACCGCATCCTCGACCTGCTGGGCCCCGGCGATCCTTCCGCCTCCGCCTTCCAAGTAGCCGGAATGACAGGCATGCGCTACCACGCCCGGCTGATTTTTTTGATTTGTTGTAGAGATGAGGTCTCGCTGCCCAGGCGGGTCTCGAACCCGCAGGCTCAGGCAATCTACTCACCTCAACCTCCCAAAGGCACGGAATTACAGGCTGAGCCACTGAGTCTGGCTGACTTATTGCTTCACAGGTGCAGGGTTTCAGTTTTGCAAGATGAAAATGTGCTGGAGATGGGTTGCACAACAGTGTGAAAGTACTTAGCGCTGTACATGTATGAATGGTTAAGATGGTCGATTTTACGTAATGTGTATTTTACCATAATTAAAAAATTAAAAGAAATGAACTGACTTGCCTGGGTCCCTCTGCTGGAGGTATAGATGGAGAATTCAGACCCCAGCCTGAGTGACTCCCTGACATGAAGCCTCCTGCCTTGTATCTGTCCAATGGGTAAAAATCAGGGGAAGAGGTCCCTCCCAGAAAGAAAACACTTTACTGAGGAAAATAAGAGGTAGCCTGGGAGAGGAGAAATCAGTGGGCATGAAGTCAGGAGAATGGGTGTCGGTCCACTTCTGCTGTGTGAACCTGGGCACATCTCCTACCCTCACCACTCCTATGTGAGGATGAGGTTGGGAGGGCACCTGGTTCTGTCAGCTTTAGGATCTAGGGTGGAGTGACATGGGATGCCCAGGCACACTGTGACAGCTCCAGCAGGCCCAAGTACCCATCCAGCCCTGGGATCTTGCAGGGTGCTGATGCTGTCGTCTCCCTGGAGAGCCCACAGTCAAGGGGTGGGAATAAGCTACAGACAAAAACCAATTTGGCAAACTTGCTGGACACCTATCTTGCACCAAGCTGTGTTCTAAGCCAAACCCTGCTCTGAGGCCGACAGCCGCTGAGGGAGCTGGATCACAGACAAACAAGTAAACAGGAATAGGGAGTGGGGCAATAAGAGTGCCTGGTGGAGGGGAAGCCTGTACTCTGTGTAGGAGCTCCAGGAAGGCACCCTGGCAGAAGTGGCATCTGGGCCAGACCTGATTCCCCAAACCCTTCCTGAGCATAAGTGTTAGAGATGAAGAATCTGCGGGCCTGGCCTTGTGGGGAAGACAGACATGTCGGCAAACACATCACACTACAGAACAGAAGGTGCCACAAGGGAGGTCTGCGTAAGCTGCAGGGCAGGGGAGGCGAGGACAGCAGAGCATGTCGTGGGAGAGCTTCCTGTAAAAAGGCGGAAGCAACCCAAGTGTCCATCTGTGGATGAGTAAAGACGAGGTCTCGCCAAGTTCCCCGAGTGGGACTCGAACCCATAGACTCAGGCCATCCACTCGCCTCAGCCTCCCAAAGTGCTGGGATGACAGACTGAGCCACCGAGCCTGGTCGCGTTTTTTTGGTTGAAAAGGACAAGTGAGTCGGTTTTTGGAGGATGAACAACTTTCTAGACCTGGGAAGCGCATCCAGGCTTGGGGATCAGCAGGAGCAAAGGCATGAGGGTGTGTGGCAGAGGCTTGGCATGGCTCGTGGGGTTGGAGGACGGGGGAACCTGGAGGCAGTTGACAGAGGTTCGTGTGCCGGGTGACCCTGGGTGAAGTGGTTCGCTTCTCTGCATATCTGCTTCCTCGTTTTCTCAAGGAAGGGGACTAAACATGGCCCCTCATGAGGGGTGCTATTTTTGTGGAGGACTTCCGGGCATGAAGTGAGATGCCGTAGGGACATCGCAGACACTCCACAGCGTGCTGCTTTTCCTGTTCCTTTCCGGTTCCATGCTGCTGGGTCGCCACATACCAAGGGAATGGAGGTAGGGAGCGAAGGGGGTATTTGCTCTGGTGGGATCCTGGCTATGCCCCTTCACTGCCCAGTGGTTGCCTGGCTGCCCGCCGCTTTCAGTAGAAACCCCCCTCTGGAACGTCAGAACTCCCACAGGGAGCCCGCCAGTCCCAGACCTCTGACCTTCGAAAGCACCCATCCTGGATGTCTCATTTGGGAGGCCCTTCTTCCTGCTTCTGGAAACGGGGGCCATGGAGGAGTGGAATTCCTGCTAGGTTAAGGACCCTGAGGAGGCCACTGGGCGATGGAGGTCCTAGGCCGGGGGGGGGGGTAAGGAATCCTCTGGTCAGGAGAGGTGGGGCCGGTTCCCATCATCAAGGTCTCCCAGTCTGAGCTGAAGGGACCTTCGGGATAGGCCACCCAGTCCAACTCTTCCATGTGGGAAATGGAAAGTCGGAGAAGCAAAAGGCCCTGCCTGGGGTGTAGGGCAGGCTCTGTGCCGGGAGTTTAACCAGAGGGGTCTTCTCACGTACCACCACTTCTTTCTGGAAGATGCCAGCTTCCTGCCCAGAATACGTAAGCACTGTCATCAGACTATGAAATAATTATGGCATGTAAACATAAATATAATATCCACTTTAATAAATATCAATTATATCCTTTTCCCCTATAAACACCATAGCATCATTAGCTATAATTCTGTTTACTGGCACATCATGACTAGCAATCTGTGTTTTAGGAATGACCCAAATAGGGTTGCAAATCTTTGGTATACGCTGAGCTTTATTTACTCATTCAATAAATATTAATTTTGAGCACTGTATGTGAGACCTCGTGCTAGGGGCTGAGGAGGCAGTGAACAAGGTAGACAAGCCCTGCTTGCCCTGCTGGAGCTTCCTGTTGGAGTGGGGAGGAAAGCCATAGACAAATAAATATACAACAAAGTACATGATGATTAGTGCCAGAAAGAAAAAAAAAATGGCCAGGCATGGCAGCTCACAACCATAAACCCAGCACTTTGGGAGGTCGAGGCAAAAGGATCGCTTGAGCCCAGGAGTCCCAGACCAGCCTAGGCAACATAGTGAGACCTCGTCTCTACAAAAAAATTAAAAGAATTAGCGGGGCATGATGGCATGCACCTGTAGTCCCAGGTTGAGGTGGGAGAATTGCTTGAGATCAGAAGTTCAAGGCTGGTGTGGACTATGATGGTGACACTGCACTCCAGCTGGGCAACTGAGACCTGGTCTCTTAAAAAAAAAAAGGGAAAGAAAAAAAAAATCAGGTGACACAGGGAGGTGGTTGTTGTGCCATTTTAAGATCTCAGAAGATTTTCAGGGACACAGTATAGTGGGTCGAATGGTGGCCACCAAAAGATATGTCCGTATATTGATGAAAAATCATTTCTAGGACAGGTATAGTGGCTAACACCTGTAAACTCAGCACTTTGGGAGGCTGAAGTGGGAGGATTGCTTGAGCCCAGGAGTTCAGGACCAGTCTCAGCAACATAGCAAGACCTCGTCTCTACAAAAAATCAGAACTTTAGCCAGGCATAGTGGTGCAGGCCTGTAGTCCACTTACTTGGCAGGCTGAGGCAGGAGGAGTAATTAAGCCTAGGAATTTGAGGTTGCAGTGAGCTGTGATTGTGTCACTGTACTGCAGCCTGGGCAACAGAGACCCCCAACCAAAAAAAAAAAAGATAACTTCTAACTTCTTCACAGGCTAACTGTCCAGATGCAGAGTACTTCTGAGCATGGACAATCACGCCAGTGCAGGGGACCTCAGGAGCGGTGTCATGGCGTTCTCATGATGACAAAACTGGAGGTCAGGAAAGGGTGTGGTCAGTGTCCGGTCTTCAGGCTCCATGGGCGAGAGGCCTGCTGTGCTTCTGACCCAGATCCACGGGGGAGGGACCACACCACACACAGGAAGGGGCTTCATATCCTGGGCGGAGGGTCCAAAGATGAGTGTCCCACACCGGAGAGGATGCTCCCATTATGTCTGTTGTGGAGATACGAGAGACAGCTCAGAAAGGAAGCCACTTGTCAAGGATGTACAGCTGCCAAATGGTAGCTCTGGACTCACACCCTGGTCTGTCTGACCTCAGGGTCTGACAACAAGGTCATTTCTGAAGCAGGTTCAATAAGGCAGTGCACTAGACTCCAGTTAAGGTGGCCAGTTAAGGGAGAAAGTGATGCCATCCAATAGAACAAGGGATCCGGGTAGGGTGGCTCAGGCTTGTAATCCTACTGCTTTGGGAGGCCAAGGCAGGAGGCTCGCTTGAGGCCAGGAGTTCAAGACCAGTCTGAACAACACATAGAGACCTTGTCTCTACAAAAAATGAAACAATTAACCGGGCGTGGTGACACTTGCCTATTGTCCTAGCTACTTGGGAGGCTGATGCAGGAGAACTGCTTAAGCCCAGGAGTTTGAGGTTGCAGTGAACTAGGCACCAGTGCACTCCAATCTGGCTGACGGAGGAGACCCTATCAAAAAAAAAGTGACAGGGGAAGGGACACTGACTGTGTGGGGAGGGCAGTGAGTAGCCACAGACATACTGAGATAGGAGCCCCAGCAGCAAGGCAGACAAACCCGAGTCAGTTCTGGGCCTTGGATAAAGGCCAGGGTTGGGGAGAGAAATTAAGGTGTCCTTCCATCTCCATGTTACTTATGGTTGCTGGAGTGAATGAAACTGCCCCCGGAGCATGCAGAGTAATGAAGGAGGAGGGGTGGGGTGGGGTGGGATGGGGGAAAGGGGACCTGCGGGGAGGATCAAAGCTGAATAAGAGGAGCTTCAAGGGGGGCTGGTCATGGGAGCTGTTTATTGAGCATTTGCTGTGTGGGGGCACTGTTCCAAGCCCTCTGTGTGGATTCATGTACCCCTTCCTGACAACCCTCCGAGGTCAATACTGTTATTATGATGCCCAATTTACAGACAGGGAAACTGAGAGGTTAAGTAGCTTACCAGCAGGCTCAGGCAATCTACTCACCTCAGCCTCCCAAAGTGCTGGGATGACAGGCTGAGCCACCAAGTCCAGCCCTATTTTAATTTTTAAGAGGCATAGTCTCCCTCTGTCATCAAGGCTGGAGTGTTGTGGTGTAATTATGGCTCACTATAACCTCAAATTCCTGGGCTCAAGTGATCCTCCTGCCTCGGCCTCCTGAATTGCTGGGGCTACAGGCACATGCCACCACACCTGGCTAAGTTTTAGATTTTTTGTGAAGATGGAGTCTTGCTGAGTTGCCTAGGCTGGTCTCAAACTCCTGGCCTCAAGCGATCCTCTACTTTAGCCTCCCAAAGCACTGGGATTACAGGCATGAGCCACTGCGTCCGGCCTCTCACTTCATGTATTAGGGAGCTGAAGTTACCAGGTCAATGAGCTACTCAAGGTCTTCCCGTGAGGCTGTGTCAGAGGCTTGACCTCGACTCCTCAGACCTAGAAGGGTGTTTACCACTACTTAGAGAGACAGAGGGCCGCTGAGAGGAGGAGTCTTCAGGATGTGGGTGCAGGCCCGGGCTGAAAGTAAAGAAGGTCGTGATGGAGGGGCCAGTGGGCCGTTTTGACTGATAGCCTCTGAGCTGAGGGGTCCAGTTGGTGTCCTCAAGGAGGGTGTTGGTCCTGTGGGGAGGCAACGGGGAGCTTATCTGATTGTGATTCTTATCTGGGCGTCATTCATTTAACAGTTGACTCGGGAAGGATTTTAATGACACAGTGTAGCACAGCAGCCAGGACGGGGCCAGAAGGAAGTCCTGGGGCTGCCACTTCGTAGCAATGGGGCCTGGGCAAGTCATCTCGCCTCTCCAGAGCCTCAGTGTCTCCAGCTGCCAAATGGGGATGACCTCTATCTACCCCATCGGCTATTGCGAGGGTTAAGGAGAATGTGAGTCAAGCACTTGGCATGCAACTGGGGGTTAACAAGCAGGAGCTGGTATTGCCAGTGTCGGGTGACAGGTGAGGGTTTGCACATACTCTTTTATCAAAAGTGTAGCCTCATTGAAACTGAGAAAAGAAACTCAGAAAAGAAGACTTCTGAAATCTTCCTGCTCAAGTTCTCTGCTGTGCAGAAGGGGAAACTGAGGCCCAGAGAAAGAGATTATGTACCTGAGATCACAGAGCCAAAGAGGCCTGGTCTTGCCTTCCATCTGTCAGCCAGTGCTATGCGACATCACAAAGCATCCTGGACCCAGCCTCATCCCTGCTGTTCACTATGTATGCACATTACACAATCGCTGCCCCAAATGGCATCCGCCAGAATCTCTGCTGGCATCCAGAACACGCGAGTCAGAGGGTACTCGGGGTTGTCATCGTCCCCCTCAATGCCTCACCTGCGTGCAGGGACTAAAAAGCTGGGGCAGGTGCTCCCGAGACGGGAGAAATGAAATGAATGATCTCAGACATACACAGACATGCACAGGAGACCAAGATGGTTTCTTTTTAGCAAATGCTGAAGGGGGAGTCGACCGCCTCCACACCCAGTTTGCTTTAATGCCAGCGTCCTCTGGCCTCCTTTGCATAACAAGAGCGAGAAAGCTACTGTTCTCCTGAGTTTCACTTGGCTGATCTCTACCCAGGGGCTTTAAGGAAGGTCGTGGGCAGGGTGGCAGACAGAGGGGAGCAGGGCTCATGCATGGGAACCCCTTCCTGAATGCTTAAGGGAAGGCAGGAGTGTTATCTCCCCATGTCTGCTCTTACTCCATTACAGACGATCGTTCAGTCATTCGCCTGCAAACTGTGCTGGGCTCTGGGCCTCCAGAAATAAGCACCACAGGCAAGATGCCTGCTTTTGTGGGATACAGGTCTTGAGTGGGAAGGCTGACATGAATGAGGAAACAAACACATAAGCAAGATAATCTCAGATACTGATAAGAGCTGTGAATAAAGAAACAAAACAGGACAGTGGCATCATGACTACAGGGTTGGCCCCTCCAAACTGGGCATCTGGGGAGGTGTCCCAACCAGCAGTGAATGCAAAGTGTTTTTCAAAGAGGGATTAGCAAATGCAAAGGCCCCGAGGCTGCAGTCAGCCAAGACTTCTAGGACTTTTATAAAGCCGTGGGAAGGACAGGGTGCTATTATGTTAAAGAAATGAAATAAACAAGACACTTTCTTTTTTTTTGAGTTGGAGTCTCACTCTGTCGCCCAGACTGGAGTGCAGCGGCTGCTCCCAGCCACCGCAGCCTCGACCTGCTGGGCTCCGCGATCCTCCCGCCTCAGCCTTCCGAGTAGCCGGAACTACAGGCGCGCGCTACCACGCCCGGCTGATTTTTTTTGATTTATTGTAGAGATGAGGTCTCGCTGCCCAGGCGGGTCTCAAACCCGCGGGCTCAGGCAATCCACTCACCTCAGCCTCCCAAAGGCGCGGGATGACAGGCTGAGCCACCGAGCACGGCTACAAGACACTTTCATACCCTAATCTGTGATCTTTCCCACTACCTCCAAATTTTATTTTATTTTATTTTATTTATTTATTTATTTATTTATTTTTTTGAGTTGGAGTCTCACTCCGTCGCCCAGAC
>NW_007246373.1:246079-247540 GCF_000164805.1 Carlito syrichta | reverse complement strand
GTTTTGATTTATTGTAGAGATGAGGTCTCGCCAAGTTGCCCAGGCGGGTCTCGAACCCGCGGGCTCAGGCCAAGCACTCACCTCAGCCTCCCAAAGGCGTGGGATGACAGGCTGAGCCACCGAGCCCGGCTTCCAAATTTTATTAATCCTAGGTAATTCCTACTCAGTTTAAACACCTCTTCTTCCAAGAAGCCTTTAGGCTCTACTAGTTCATAGTAGAACAGTATAAAAACTGGTCTGAGGCAAAATGATAATAATAAGGTCGTTGGACTGTGTGTGTATGTGGCATTCTAAGGTTGCCAACTGTGCTTCCTTTCTTCTAAGACTATCTGAGATGTACTGTTACTATTTAAAACACTTTTTTTTTGCTGTTAATATTCCCTTTGTAAAATATGGTGTGGCTGACAGCAATGCCACCAATGTGGCAAAGTTCAAGTGCCGACCACTCTTTGCAAATACCCAATATTTGGGGGGTGCCTGGGAACCAGATTCTGAAGCTGTTACCCACCTCTGCTCCCAGATCACCCTGGATTTCCCGTACCCTTTCCATCCTCCTCCCCCCTTTCAGGGTTTGATTTCCAGGAGCTCAGGGACCACCTCTGCCAGGCTCTGAGTCAGACCCAGAACAGGTGCTCAGAAGATTTTGATCAACGCACTGTGATTTACGATGAGATGCATTTACCTGAGACAGTGCTCAGAGAACAAAGGGAGAGACCGCAGATGTCAGAGGCAGGAGCCCGGGGTTCCACCTGGCCTTCTGCCTCCTCTCGAGCAGCCAGGCTTGGGTGAAGTCACGTACTTTTTCCAAGCCTCAGCTTTGTCACCAGTGAAACGGGGGTGATAATGCTTTGTCCAAAGATCCTTGTGAAAGCAAGAAATATTTACAGGAGAACACTTACAGATAACCTCGTTCTTCACGGTCCGGCCCTCCAGTCGCTCCAGCACGCAGTGTCCAGCAAGAGCTCAGCAGATGACCTCTTTCCAGTTTCAGCGTCTGCTTCTCCCTGAAGGCCGTCAGCTGGTTGTGCAGGAACTTTACCTGCACGTCTTGGACAGAAAAAATGCTGCCTGACGCCTAGTGGGGTCCCCCTACGTGAACAATTGACCCAGGTAAGTCACTTCCCCTCTGGACCCATCTCCTCTGTGGAATCAGGTGATTTCCTAGGCTTCTTCCTTTCTGGTGTCTATGATACCAATTTACTTTTTCAGAGCAGGCCTAGGAGTCACATTTAGGGAAGATGGGTGGGTGTGAAGAGAATTTGATTAAAAGGTTAGTGCACATTTTGGTTCCCACTTTAGAATCTTCCAGAATGTCTTTTATTTCTCCCTACTTAATGGAAAAAGGGAGCGAGCGAGCCATGTCACACTTCTACAGCCTGTCTCCTGGTTTCTTCAAAAGGGAAAAGATTAAGGTCTTCATTTCGAGCCGCCCACCCCAGCCATCCCAGGACGTGGCGAGGA
>NW_007246373.1:240964-244707 GCF_000164805.1 Carlito syrichta | reverse complement strand
GCCGCCGCCTGGCCCGCGGCGCGAGGGGCCCGTGTCCGGCCGGCGTTCCCGGGGCTCGCTGCTCCCTCCCGCCGGAGAAACCAGAGTTTGTCGCGTCTGCGCCGCTGCGTGTCGCCCCGCCGCTCGGTTTGTGGCTCGCCTGGCCGGGCCTCTCCAGAGTCTGGCCGAACTCGCTTTTGATGCCTTGTCGCCTCCTTTAGGTGTCGGTCCTCTGTAGGCACGCTGTGAAGACTTGCCCCGGGCCGGGCCGGTGGCTCCGCCTGGAATCCTAGTCCCCTGGGGGGCGGAGGCGAGAGGACTGCCGGAGCCCAGGGGTTCGAGACCAGCCCGGGCGCCTCGGCAGACCTTGTCTCTACAGTAAATGAGAAATTTAGCCGGGCGTGTTGGCGCTCGCCTGTGGTTCCAGCTACTTGGGGGCTGAGGCAGAAGGACCGCCTGAGGCCAGCAGGTCAAGACTGCACTCCAACCCGGGCCACAGAGTGAGACTCTGACTCAAAACAAAAACAAGAACCAAACCCTTGACCCGGTAAAAAGTGTGGGGGGAGGGGATTAAGTGGGGGGGGCATGCGATTCTTTGGAATAACTTATATAAATGTGGGTCTTGATAATACTTACCGGGGATGGATACTTTGACTCATCGCCCAAGTTTCCAAGAACGGGTTTTACATTTCTGGGTCTCTGCTTGTTTAAAAAACCGATGGCAGGGAGCTGGTGCGGGAGTAGGGACACGCAGTTTTGCTAATAGGTGATGCTGTGGATAAAACCATGCGGTGAGATCCCGAAGCTTGATTCTTCCTGTGCTGTATAAGACTTATGCCAGAACACTTGGACTGTTTCATAGTCTTGAAATTTAAGGGGTAGGCAGACAGGGTTTTCACTCTGCATCTTGAAGGTCAAATATTTTTTCAGCAGTTATTTTGGATTGAGCCATTGTTAAATAGGTCTCAGAATCTTAGTCATTACTTCACAACAAAAACTATTTCCGAAATTGTACCTTAGCATACCTATAGAAGCTTCTTGTCGTTAATACATTTTGTAGCCTAGATTCAATTGCTGTACTTGCCAAATAGTGAATTTTTAATAACTCAAAAAGTAGTTTACTGCTTCCGTTTTGGGTGTAGTGATTTTTATGTAAGCCTGTTTTGTCAGTGACATGCATTTGGCCACATTGAGGGGAGGGAAGAGTATTACTCTTAACAATTTAGTTCTTTCGGAAATGGAATTAGAAGTACAGATGTTTTTGCTTGTTTGCTTTAAATGAAAAGTATGGATCTTTAACATGGCATCAACATAAGACAAATCTATTTTAAGGATAATCAGCTTATTTGTTACACAAGTTGCAAATATTTAAGAAAGTTAAATGAAACTTCAGCACTTCTCTCGTGCTAATATAGCTCATTCTGTGCTTTGTTTTACGGTAGCACTCTTCAAAAACAATGATTTTTTTAGTTTTATTTTTCATTTTGTGGAAAAGAACTAAGACTGGACTTTGTCCTTTTGTTGGTAGCATTTGACTTGGCAGTTAATGGCCTCTGAGTCAGTTTTCTCATCGGTAAAATGGGAAGAATGATGGCACCTGTCTCACAGGATGGTTGGGGAGATCAAGAGAGAGAAGATAGCCGGGCTTGGTGGCTCAACCTGTAATCCCGTGCTTTGGGAGGCTGAGGTGAGTGGGTTGCCTGAGCCCACGGGTTCGAGACCCGCCTGGGCAACTTGGCGAGACTGCATCTCTACAATAAATAAAAAAATCAGCCAGCCGTGGTAGCGCGTGCCTGTAATTCTGGCTACTCAAAAGACTGAGGCAGAAGGATCGCTGGAGCCCAGTGGGTCGAGGCTGCATTGGCTGGGAGCGGCTACTGCACTCCAGTCTGGGCAACAGAGTGAGACTCCAACTCAAAAAAAAAGAGAGAGAAGATGTGAAATAATTTCATCGACATTCTGACCCTTTAACAATACTCAGTGTTACTGTTAAAACCCAGATTCCTTTGCTTGACTTAAAGCTTCTAGCTTTGTCCTCAGGTTTCTTCCTGCCCCTTCCTGTCATGCTTTGCCTGACTGTGAGGCTCATCTTTCCTAAACACAAATCAGATCTTGCCAACCGTTGGCTTAACAAGCTTTGAAGTCTGCCTCTCACGTGGACTCAGAGTTCAGACTCACCAGCATCACACTGAAGGCTCCTCGGAGTCTTGTCCTCTTTGACCCTTTCCACTCTGTCCAGCTAAACAAGACTCCTCTTGGTTCTCTGAACACGCCAAGCTATCTCAGGCCTTCTTTGCTTTGATTTTTCTCTGATTGGAATGCCCTCTCTCACTCCTACCCCCCTTTCATTTTTATAGGTTCCTATCAGGTATTAGAGCCCTTTGGAAATCCTGTCAAAACGAATTACTACTTTCTGCAGTCACAGTCTTCTGTTTTTATTTCCGTTATTGTCTATATCATGCTGTATTATATGGGGATGCCAAAAAATGTATACACATTTTAAGTATGACATTCACTCAAAGGATGGTGTTAACCATGCAACAGGCAGGTCAGTCAAAGAAAATGGAGAAGCACAGTTGAGTGAGCATCATACTGCACATTGTTACCGTGATTCAGTTCAATTTCAAAAAGTAATACATAGATAACATCTCTTGAAATGTGTGTATATTTTTTTGGCACCTCCTCCCCCCCCCCCCCGTGTTGTTTATGTGAAACTCTGGCTGTGTTGTCCATGTCACCATTTTATTCCCAACATCTTGCTTAGGGGTTTAAACATATGAAAGTGCTCAAATAGCCGGGCTCCGTGGCTCAGCCTGTAATCCAGCGCTTTGGGAGGCTGAGGTGAGTGGATTCCCTGAGCCCGTGGGTTCAAGACCAGCCTGGGCAACTTGGCGAGACCTCATCTCTAAGAAAAAAAGAAAGTGCTCAAATGTTTGCTAAATAAAGTCAAGGTCTATACTCCACCTAAAAGAGTATATTAATATTATAAAGTGTTTTAAATAACAGCACCAACCACAACATTAGAAATGCAGTTTTACAATGTTAAAGATGATTACTATTTAGAATATTTCTTTACTGTCATTTTTGGGTTCTCACATAAGCACATACATGACATTTTATAAGTGGAAACCATCACCTTGCAGTCTGCATCTAAACTTCCAGGGTCTAAGGAAATGGATAGGACACATGCTTTGTCTGAATCACTGCCCCATTTCTTGGGTAGAGGGAACCAGAGCACAAGTTTAACAGTATTTCTTACATTTGATATATAATTTCACTCCCAACAGATTACGTGCTTTTTCTTTTTTTTTTTTTTTGACTTGAAGTCTCACTCTGTCACCCAGGCTGGAGTGCAGTGGTACACTCACGGCTACCCCAGTGTCAACCTGCTGGCCTCCGGCGATCCTTCCACTTCAGTCTTCCAAGTAGCTGGAACTACGGGCGCGTGCTACCATGCCACCCGAGTCTGGTCTATATTCTTAAGAAGTAAAGGCTGGCCAGGCGTGGTGGCTCATGCCTATAATTCCAGCACTTTGGGAGGCCTAGGTGAGAGAATTTTCTTTTCTTTTTTTTTTTTTTTTTTTTTTGAGTTGGAGTCTCACTCTGTCGCCTAGACTGGAGTGCAGTGGCCGCTCCCAGCCACTGCATCCTCGACCTGCTGGGGTCCGGCGATACTTCCGCCTCAGCCTTCCAAGTAGCTGGAGTTACAGGCGTGCGCTACCACGTCCGGCTAATTTTTTTGATTTATTGTAGAGATGAGGTCT
>NW_007246373.1:236066-240821 GCF_000164805.1 Carlito syrichta | reverse complement strand
ATAAATTAAAAAAAATTAGGCGGGCATGGTGGTGCGTGCCTGTAGTTCCAGCTACTTGGAAGGCTGAGCCCAGCAGGTCAAGGCTGCAGTGGCTGAGAGTGTGCCACTCGTCTCAACCTCCCAAAGAGCTAGGATTACAGGCGTGAACCACCACGCCCAGTTTGGCTGATTCCTTTACTCGGAAATGTCCTTTCCATCTTTCTCTTTCCATCAAAATCTTGGAGACTTGGGTTTAATGCTGCTGCTTCTTCTGTAACCTGAATTTCAGAATTAACTCTTCATTTTTCTCCCACATCGTGCTTGCCTGACCTCGTCTGATCTGTTTTTTCCTTATAGGATTTTTTCGTTTATATGCATGGTGGTTTTCCCTCAATTAAAACTCCCTGAGGGAAGAGAGGAAAATCTTAATCATTGCTAATTCCCTCAAATGTGTATTTAGAGTCTTTTATGTACTACTCATTTGTCAAATGTTTGACTGAATTAAATCAGAATTTCTTTCTTTCTTTTTTTTTTTTTTTTTTTTGAGTTGGAGTCTCACTCTGTCGCCCAGGCTAGAGGGCAGTGGCACGCTCCCGGCCACCTCAGCCTCAACCTGCTGGGCTCCAGCGATCCTTCTGCCTCAGCCTTCCAAGTAGCTGGAACTACAGGCGCGTGCTACCACGCCCGGCTGATTTTTTTTTTTTTTTTTTTTGAGTTGGAGTCTCACTCTGTCGCCCAGACTGGAGTGCAGTGGCCGTTCCCGGCCACGGCAGCCTCAACCTGCTGGGCTCCGGCGATTCTTCTGCCTCAGCTTCCAAGTAGCCGGAATTACAGGCATGCGCTACCACGCCCGGCTGATTTTTTGATTTATTGTAGAGATGAAGTCTCGCTGCCCAGGCAGGTCTCGAGCCCGCGGGCTCAGGCAATCCACTCACCTCAGCCTCCCAAAGGCGCGGGATGACAGGCTGAGCCACCGAGCCCGGCTCAGAATTTCTTTATAATCTTTGATTTCAGCAGAAAGGAAGTAAGGTGGAGCGACTCTGTATGAGAACTTATGAATACATGTGACACGCTTAGGGCCCACCATATAGTAAGAGTTCAGTGAGTGGCATCTTTTATCTATTAGTTGGAGCAAGTGGAGAAAACATGGTTGGGTAAGCTGATTGATTGCATATGCCTAGTTGGTTATGACAGTGTCCACAGATTTGTTTCTGGCAAAGGAAAAAATCATCTCCACCTGCACTATGTTCTTTCATTAGTTTTGGGAATAAGTGGCAGAAGAGGACTTTTGCATAAATGGCTTTATGACAGTGGCCCTAAATTGCTCTGAAGACAAGTAAACCTGTCTGTAGATGGGCAGGGTTTTGTATGTGTGTTAAGAAAGTCAGTGGAAGATTGAAATTGTCAGGCTTATACAGTGTTACTTTTCAGTAATGCAAAGACGTTCACTTTTTTTTTTTTTGAGTTGGAGTCTCACTCTGTCACCCAGGCTGGAGTGCAGTGGCACACTGACAACCACCCCAGCATCAACCTCCTGGGCTCTGGCGATCCTTCTGCCTCAACCTTCCAAATAGCTGGAACTACAGACGCACACCACCATGCCTGGCTAGTTTTTGTGATTTATGTAGAGATGAGGCTTCACTAAGTTGTCCGTGCTGGTCTTGAACCCCCGGGCTCAGGCAGTCCTCTCGCCTCGGCCTCCCAACATGCTGGGATTACAGACTGAGCCACCATGCCTGGCTAATTGATGATTTTTTAAAACTTACATTGGCTATATTTATGATTGAGTTTTTAAAAAACTCATTGAAAAGCTATATATTCCTAATTAATCTCTCTTAAAACCTGTCTCAAAGATTTGAGCACGTTAGGAGTATCCTAGTGGATGAACTTGTTAATATTGCTAGTATCCGTATTAAAAATAAAAGGCATCAGTACAGTTAGAAGATTAATAACTGAAAAAAATGCTTGAGATTGCGTTACTCTGAGTGTGTTCGTGTTTCTGGCTAGTGATGAATAATTGTGAGGGTGTGTGTGTGTGTTTGTGTGGGGTTCTCTCTAGTGACTGTAAAAGAGATGAGGCACTGTATATCTGTAGTCTTTATGGTCCCTGGCTTGTGGGAGTGGGATGTGTCACTCAGGATATATTTAAATAAAAGGAACCTGTCAACTGTGGAGAAAAAAAAATGGGACTAAATAAGTGTAAAAAATGTCTCAGTACATTATCAGTTTTTTTGGGGGGTGGTAATATGGTTGTTACCTCAATAATTCGGGGAGAGGTGTTTAAAGAAGGAGGAAAGGACTTATTTTCCCTTTCAGCCAGGAGTTACATTTTTCAGTTACATTTTTCATAGTGCCTTTTGGAATCTTTTTCTTTTTTTCTTTGAGACAGAGCCTTACTCTGTCACCCAGGCTGGAGGGCAGTGGCATGCTCATGTCTACTGCAACCTTGCCCTGCTGGGCTCAGGTGATCCTTCTGTCTCAGCCTCCTGAGTAGCTGGAACTACAGGTGTGTGCCACCACACCCAGCTAATTTTTTGATTTATTGTAGAGACGAAGTCTTGCCAGGTTGCCCAGGCTGGTCTTGAACCCCTGGGCTCAGGCAGTCCTCTTGCCTCTCCCTCCCCAAGTGCTGGGATTGCAGGCTTAAGCCATTCCCAGCTCCTTTGGAATCTTAGCAGTCTATACATAAGTATGTTTCAAAATTGTTTGCTCAGTTTTGAGATTTATTGCCCTTTATTTTCTTAGGTGTGTATTTTGCTCCTGGTAACATTGTCCTTGAATACTTCAATGAAGAGAAAGTTGAAATTAAGTAGACACATTTTTTTTTTTTTTTTTGAGTTGAAGTCTCATTCCGTCACCCCAGTTGGAGTGCAGTGGCATGCTCATAGCCACCCCAGTGTTGACCTGCTGGACTCTGGCGATCCTTCTGCCTCAGTTTTCCAAGTAGCTGGAACTACAGGCATGCTACCACGTCCGGCTAATTTTTGACTTATTGTAGATCAAGTTGCCCGGGCTGGTCTCGAATCCACAGACTCAGGTAATCCACTCGCCTTGGCCTCCCAAAGTGCTGGGATGACAGTCTGAGCCACGAGCGCAGCCAGTAGACACATTTTTTAGCCTTTTTTTGGTTGTTTTCTTGCCACTGCTTTCCTTGGTTACCACTCAGGGTTCTCAGTCCCTGGGCCGTGGACTGTTAGGAACTAGGCCGCACAGCAGGAGACAAGTGGCTGGTGGGTCAGTGAAGCTTTGTCTGTGTTTACAGCTGCTCCCCACCCCTCCCGTTTCCTTAGCTGAGCTCCGTCTCCTGCCAGATCAGCAGCGGCATTACATGCTCATAGGAGTGCGAACCTTATTGTGAACTGCATGCGTGGGGGATCTAGGTTGCATACTCTTGGGGAGAATCTAATGCATGATGATCTCAGGTGGAGCTGAGGCAGGGATGCTAGTGCTGAGGCAGGGATGCTAGTGCTGGGGGCGCGACTGCAAACACAGGTGAACATCAACAGTGAGGTTTGACAATAACCACGCCCTCTGTCCGTAGAAAATATGTCTTCCAGGAAGTCAGTTCCTGATGCCAAAAAGGTTGGGGACTGCTGCTAGATAATTGAGTTCTGATTATACTTTGTTAATATTTTGCTAATACCATCTGAAGGAGTTGCTTCTTTTTTTTTTTCTTTTTGAGTTGGAGTCTCACTCTGTCACCCAGACAAGTGCAGTGGCTGCTCCCGGCCACCGCAGCCTTGACCTGCTGGGCTCCGGCGATCCTTCCGCCTCAGCCTTCCAAGTAGCTGGAACTACGGGTGCGCACTACCACGCCTGGCTAGTTTTTGACTTATTGTAGAGATGAGGTCTTGCCATGTTGCCCAGGCGGGTCTCAAACCCGTGGGCTCAGGCAATCCACTCACCTCAGCCTCCGAAAGCGCTGGGATTACAGGCTGAGCCACTGAGCCCGGCTAGAGTTGCTTCTTTTTATAAACCTTAATGTTTGAGTTAACTTTGTTAAAGTATATTTTGCGTTGTTTATCAAAGCATTGTTTTTTAATATACGTAGATGTTATAAAGGCTGTTTGTAAAAATGTACGTGTTAAAAAAGTCTAAAAATGCAGTAAATTATAAGATGAAAAGTCAGTGTCCTTCTTCATCTCCCTTCACATCCTGGACTCATCTTCCCTTGAAAGCCACTGATAAGCTTCTTGGATATCATTGAAAAAAATTATGCCTGTTCGTTTTTAAAAATGGAATGATGGTAGAGAATGTTTTTGTGTCCTGGTTTAAACAGACACTAAGCTTTGTATCTTTGAGTGCTTCCTGTATCAGGCAGATAGATCTACTTCATGTACAGATCTGCTTCACAGTGTTCTTTTTCTTTTTTTTTCTTTTTGAGTTGGAGTCTCACTCTGTCTCCCAGACTGGAGTGCAGTGGCCGCTCCCGGCCACCGCAGCCTCGACCTGCTGGGCTCTGGCGATCCTTCCGCCTCAGCCTTCCGAGTAGCTGGAACTACAGGCGCGCGCTACCACGCCCGGCTCGTTTTTTGATTTTATTGTAGAGATGAGGTCTCGCCAAGTTGCCCGGGTGGGTCACGAACCCGCGGGCTTAGGCAGTCCACTCACCTCTTAATAACTTTTGAACAAGGAACCTAAATTATCATTCTGCACAAGGCCCCACAAATTATGTAGTCAGTCCTATAAAAACTTTGTTAAAAAAATATGTAAAGTAAGCCGGGCTCGGTGGCTCAACCTGTAATCCCGCGCCTTTGGGAGGCTGAGGCGAGTGGA
>NW_007246373.1:228231-236046 GCF_000164805.1 Carlito syrichta | reverse complement strand
TGCCTGTAATTCCGGCTACTCGGAAGGCTGAGGCGGAAGGATCGCCGGAGCCCAGTAGGTCGAGGCTGCGGTGGCCGGGAGCGGCCACTGCACTCCAGTCTGGGCGGCAGAGTGAGACTCCAACTCAAAAAAAAGTACGTAAAGTAAAGCCTCTCATCCTCTCACCTCCCAGTCTTGTTTCCTGTGAGTGACTATAACTAACGATTTAGTTTGGCCAGGCGCTGTGGCTCAGCTTGTAACCCCAGCAGTTTGGAAGGCCAAGGCGAGAGGATTGCCTGAGTCTGCAGGTTTGAGACCAGCCCGGGCAACTTGGCGAGACCTCGTCTCTACAATAAATCAAAAATTAGCTGGTGTGGTAGCACACGCCTGTAGTTCCAGCTACTTGGAAGGCTGAGGCGGAAGAATCGCCAGAGCCCAGCAGGTAAACGCTGGGGTGACTATCAGTGTGCCATTAAACTCCATCCTGGGCGACAGAATGAGATGGCATCTACTTGGGGACTTATCTACTTGGGGACTTTTAAAAATGTGTATATAAATGACATTGCATAACATGCTTGAGTCTTAAAAAAAAAACAGTATTAGTTTGAAATCCATGCAGTGTGTATTTTCTTGAAACCTCCATAATGAATCATGATTGCTACAGACTTCAAAATTAAGAAAATAAAAAGGCTCTGAAAAACTTAGCCATAAGAAGTTGATACCGAGCTGCATCTTAAATATTGTATTGGCTTGTTTTGTTTGCTGCTTAATTTGAAGCTTTAGGGAAGCAGCTTAAGTTTCAGAGTGTTAGGATAGTTATCTCTGATGAGATTTCACTTTCTAAAGTGAAGTAAAACAAACCCTAAGCTTATCATAGGTAAGTCAGTCTCAGAGAGCTCAGAAGACTTTCGTTTCCTAAGGTCACAGGTAATATTTGGCAAAGCAAGAGCCCAGACCTCCATCCTCACAACTTACAGTTCATGGTCTTTCCACTGCTCTACCCTGCCTGGCGATTTATCCATTCACAAAATATTTGCTGACCGCCTACAGTGGGCTAAGCACAGATGCCAAGATGGATGAGACATATAGGAGATTTATCAGGGGAATAGCCTGGAAAGGGCAAAAAGGGGAGAGTGCGGGAGTGTACAGGGAGAGCGTTTCGACTACCATTCTGGCCTGATCCCTTGAAAGGAGAACGGAAGGGAAGAGTGACAGAGAAGAGAGTCTCAGACCCCAGTATGGCTTTGAGAAAGTCTTGGCCAGGCTGATGCGGAGTCCCCAGGCCAAAGTGGCACATCCTCCAGTCCTTTCTGATGCACCTGTTGACTGAGGGCAACCTGATGGAAGCATGGGCTGGTGTCAGGGCTGTGGTGGCTCTGAGTGTGCAGCAACCGGGAGCTGTTGGTCAGCCTGGCTCCCTGCAGCAGCTTCTCTCCTTTTTCCTCTTCTTCCTCCCTCTCTTCCTCCCTTCTTTCCCTCTTCCCCTCTCCCTGTCTCCTTCCTTCCCTCCTCATTTTTTTAATTTTTAATTTTTTTTGGAGAGACAGGATTTCACTATGTTTCCCAGGCTGATCTCGAACTCCTGGTCTCAAGTGATCTTCCTGGCTTAGCCTCCCAAAATGCTGAGACTACAGGCGTAAGCTACTGAGCCCAGCCTAGCAGCTTCTTTTGAAGGGTGATCTGAGCACAGCACCCCCATGGTGGCCTCACACAGCACTGTTCTGTCCTGTTGCGGGAGAGTGGAAAGGCTGATGATACAAATAAGCAAATAGATACAGATGTCAAGTGAAAATAAGTGCTCAGAGGACAAACGCAGCAGGAGATGGGATGTTGTGTTACATAGGGTGCCCAGGGAGAGGCTCTCTTATAAGATGACACTTGAGCAGAGAGACCTGAAAGAGTAAGGGAGAAGATGGGGAGATGTCTGAGGAGCAGAGCGTTTCTGGGGAAGGGAAAAGCAAGTTAAAGATCCTGATTCTGGTTGGGCTCTGTGGCTCAGCTTGTAATCCCGCACCTTTGGGAGGCTGAGGTGAGTGGATTGCCTGAGCCTGAGGGTTTGAGACCCACCTGGGCAACTTGGCGAGACCTCATCTTTACAACAAATCAAAAAATCAGCCGGGCGTGGTAGCGCATGCCTGTAATTCCGGCTACTCGGAAGGCTGAGGCGGAAGGATCCCTGGAGCCCAGCAGGTTGAGGCTGCGGTGGCCGGGAGCGGCCACTGCACTCCAGTCGGGCCACAGAGTGAGACTCTAACTCAAAAAAAAAAAAAAACACAAAAAAGATCTTGATTCTGAATTCATTATGAACTAAGAGGGTTTGCTGGTGCATTAGATGTGGGGTGTGAGAGGAGATGCAGTGGAAGCATGGAGTTGCCCTTGACTGACATTGAGAAGGTCATGGCAAGGGTGATAGTGATAAGAATCTAGAATTGTGTTGTTTTGTTTCAGACATGTTTTAAGTTTAAGGTGCCAGTTAGACACCTTACTGTCTAGTAGCATGGGGCATTAGAATTTTGGAATTCAGGAGGGAGAACATTTGGAGCAATCACTGCATAGGTGGTATTTGCAATCATGGGATTGGAAGTCAGCTAGGATTGTGCTGTTCAGGAAGGCTGCTATGAGCCATATATGGCTTTTAAGCTTTGACAAGTGGCTAATCTGAATTTAGATGTGCTGTGTCAAGTACGTACCAAATTTCAGACTTAGTGTGAAAAAATAGAATGTAAAATATCTAAGTAATAATTGTTTGCCTTCATTATATTTGGAGTGATATTAGTTTGGATATATTGGGCTAAACCAAATATATTATTAAAATTAATTTCACTAAAATTAATTTTAACTGTTTCTTTTTTCATATGACTACTGTAAAATGTAACCCTTTGCACTCAGAGACATGTCAATGATCACCTACCAGCAACTCGAACACACTTTTTTTTTTTGAGTTGGAGTCTCACTCCATCACCCAGGCTGGAGTGCAGTGGCACACTCATAGTCACCCCAGCATCAACCTGCTGGGCTCTGGCGATCCTTCCGCCTCAACCTTCCAAGTAGCTGGAACTGCAGGCGCCAGCTACCATGCCTGGCTAATTGTTTAATTTATTGTAGAGATGAGGTCTCGCCAAGTTGCCTGGGCGGGTCTCGAACCCATGGGCTCAGGCAACCCACTCTCCTCGGCCTCCCAAAGTGGTGGGGTTACAGGCTGAGACATCGATGCCGGCCTCCATCACACTTTTCAACTAAATACTGAAAAATGAACCACTTTATATTAATAGTATAGCATTGGAACCAGTTATTTTATTCTAATGATATTTGGCTTTTAATGGAATTTTGGACATTGAGGAACTTATTTATGACAAAAATTAAAATGTTATATTTTATATTTTTCTAATGTGTGGTAACATGTGACACAGTCCCCGACAATGGACATTGCAGATCCATTGATACAAGTTGTGCAATAGTAATTTGTTGGCTGTCTTCCACCTGGTGTTTTTTGTTTTTGTTTTTTGAGTTGGAGTCTCACTCTGTCACTCAGACTAGAGTGCAGTGGCCGCTCCCAGCCACCACAGTCTCGACCTGCTGGGCTCCGGCGATCCTTCCGCCTCAGCCTTCCAAGGAGCTGGGACTACAGGCGCGTGCTACCACGCCTGGCTAGTTTTTTGATTTTATTGTAGAGATGAGGTCTCGCCAAGTTGCCCAGGTGGGTCTTGAGCCTGCGGGCTCAGGCAATCCACTTACCTCGGCCTCCCAAAGTGCTGGGATTACAGGCTGAGCCACCGAGCGCGGCCCACCTGGTGTTTTTTTATTGGAGCAGACAATCCAGTCTTGTTTTCTTCTTCCCACATTATTAATATGTAATTTACTGTCCAGTCTGTGCACCACTGTGAAAGCACTTCACACGTTCTTTTTCTGTGTAGCTCCAGCTGATAACTTTTTATGTATGTCTCAGCATATATTCCATCTCTTTATTTGCTTTTTTGTGCAATTTGAATGGAAAACTTCAAGGACACATACATTTTTGAAACATTTGTGCTGGCATAAATTTGTCCTGTATAATCACTAGCAGTGTCTTTTTTTTTTTTTTTGAGTTGGAGTCTCACTCTGTTGCCCAGGCTGCAGTACAGTGTCACGCTCACGGCCACTGCAACCTTGACCTGCTGGGTTCAGGTGATCTTTCTGCCTCAATCTTCCAGGTAGCTGGAACCACAGGCGCGCTACCACACCTGGCTTATTTTTTGATTTATTGCGGAGACGAGGTCTCACCAAGTTGCCCAGGCTGGTGTTGAACCTCTTGCCTTGGCCTCCCAAAGTGCTGGGATTACAAGCTGAGCCACCGTGCCTGGCCAGCAATGTCTTTATGTCCCCTAAGGGGGAACATCTGAGGGGTTCGCTAGATTTACGATGTCTGCTCAGAGGGGACATCCCATTACAAAGGGTTGAAATTACATGCGTGTGGGTTGCGTTATTTTGCTGTTGGAGATACTGATGGAGGAAGTGAGTAGAGATAGAGAAGTCCAAGGACAGAGCCCAGAGAGCTAGGGAGAGGAACAGCCTGCAGAGGAGCCAGAGGGGGTGTGGCTGGGATAGGGAGAGCGCAATGGATCCATGTGGTCTGGGCAGAAGTGAGCTTTGCTGAAGTTTCTCTAGAACTTGGGTAAAAGGAAACTATCATAGAGAAACTATGTAGCAGACGAGATTGGTTATTGATAGAAGTGAATAAGCCTTGGAGATGGTCTGTAGGATCAGGATATTTCCCTATACTGGTTTTTTTTAAAGTGACTCTTGCAACCTGTTCAAAGAAAGCTCTAATGTAGCTCATCTGAGGAATCAATCAAGGTAGTAGAAAAGAAAGCACTCATTTGTAAGACTTGACAGTACAAGAAGATGATGCTCATGGCCCTTAAAGCCGTGGTCACAAGGCTCTCTTTCATTTTCCAGTCTTCATTTAGTGAAGCTACTGAAAGAATACCTACCTTCCTTTTGCTAATTCTAAGCTCTCAGGGTATCTTTGAATGTTCAGTTAGGCCCCTTGAGTGGACTCAGCTATCACGAGGCGGGGAGGGCTTTGTTTCCTTTTTTAGTTTTCTAATTTACATATTGGTTGCTTGGTTACTTTCATCAGCATTCTTTGACTCACTGCCTTCGTCCTAATCATTTCATAGAATTGAGGATCAGACTTTGGGCCGTTTACTGACACTAGTCAGTTGGAGAGCCTTCTTGAAGCTCACAGGCTTCTTTTTAATGTTGCTAGCTGTATCAGTATAGTATCAGGCAGTATTTTTTTCCCCTTCAGACATTATGTTTTTATTTTTGCATTTCGTCTTTTCCATTTCCAAAAAAAATACTTGCACATTTAAGAGTAGTGTATCTAACAGTTTGTTTTCCCCTGAGCCATGCGATAGAAACTGCCATGGAAACGGAAGCTCCTATGAGTGGAACTTGCTTGGGCCATGCCAGGGCAGGCAAAAGATGACAATGAAAAGATCAGGTAGCACCCTGCATTTTGCTGTTGGCTAGAGTGGCGTCTGAGCTGGTCTCCATTTTCTCTCTGGCTTGAGATTCAGGCCTCTTACCTGTTACAGTGAACAATAATGGCCAAACCAGCTGGGCTCAGTGGCTCAGCCTGTAATCCTGTGCCTTTGGGAGGCCGAGGTGAGTGGATTGCCTGAGCCCGCGGGTTTGAGACCCGCCTGGGCAACTTGGCGCAACCTCATCTCTACAATAAATCAAAAAATGAGCCGGGCGTGGTAGCATGCGCCTGTCATTCCAGCTACTTGGAAGGCTGAGGTGGTAGGATCGCCGGAGCCCAGCAGGTTGAGGCTGCGGTGGCCGGGAGTGGCCACTGCCCTACAGTCTGGGTGACAGAGTGAGACTCCAACTCAAAAAAAAAAAAAAAAAAATAATGACCAAACCAAAAACTTTGATTAAGGAGGATATGCTGAATGCAGAGAAAAAGGTTTTATTTAATGCTTCAGAAATGTACGAAGGGACTGGGCATGGTGGTGTGTGTCTGTAGTCCCAACTGCTCAGGAGGCTTAGGTGGGAGGATCGCTTGAATACAGGAGTTCAAGGTTGTAGTGAACTACGATCCTGCCTCTGCACTCCACCCTTGACTACAGAGTAAGTCTCTTAAAGGAAACGTATGAAAGGTTACAAGTTAGATAGGAGTGAATTGTATGATGGAAGGGCTTTGAGCTAGGACCTTTACATGGTGGCCCTGGCTTTGACTTGCTGTGGGACCCAGAATACACGTCTAAGTTTCTTAGTTTATAAAATGGGAGATATGGCTTAGTTCAGTGTTTATTCACATTGTGAAAACTGCGTCTAGTGCTCGTAGGTGCTGGGATGTTGTTTGAATGAATGTGCAAGAAAAGAATTTTAGAGAGCCTGGGTACTTAAGTCATGTGCTGGGTGTGGGGATAGGGGGATGGGTATTTGGGCCGTCCCCCATCCTCAGCAGTCCCATTTTTACCTGTTTAGTGTAGTATTGGCTTCCACTACTTTGAGAATTGTTTGAACAGCACGAGATCAGAAACTCTCTCTGAGCTTAAAGAGGGCATGCTTCTGATGCTGGCACCAGCCTATTTCTTGCTTCTCACTGTCAAATCACTATATATACTTTTTACAGAGATAAAAGTTGCAGGGGAATAAATGCAGTTTGAATCAGATGTAGGATAGGAAGTCAAAGGTGCTGTGTTAGTTTTCTAGAACTGCTGTAACAAAGTATCACAAACTTGGGTGGCTTACAACAACGGAAGTTTATTTTCTCACAGTTCTGGAGGCCAGAGGGTCAAAATCCAGGTGTTGCCAGGACTAGTTTCTTCTGGAAGTTCTGAGGAAGCACCTGGTCTATGCCTGTCTCTTAGCTTCTGGTGATTGTTGGCATCACTTGGCATTACTTAGCATTTCTTGGCTCGTAGGAACATCACTCCAGTCTTTGTGCCTGTCTTCATGTGGCATTCTGCCCTGTGTCTCTGTCCAAATTTTCTTCTTCTTATACGGGCATCAGGTCATTGGATTAGGGTTCCTAATCCAATTAGGCAGACTCTAATGTAGTATGACCTCATTTAACTTGATTACATCTGCACAAACCCTATTTTCAAATAGTGGTCACAGGTGATAGACTTGAACATGTCTTTTTCGGGGGACACAATTCAATCCACAACAGGTGGATTGAATAGGTGTGCACTACTGTGCTCAGCTAACTTGTTTTTCATTTATTGCAGGGATGTGGTCTCGCCAAGGTGCCGGGGCTTCTCTCGAACCTGTGGGCTCAGGCAATCCACTCACCTTGGCCTCCCAAAGTGCTAGGATTACAGGCTGAGCCACTGAGACTGGCCGGGAAGTTAATTTTCTATTCTAAGTTTCAGTTTCCTCACCTATAAAAAGGAAAGAATAACAGTATTGCCTCATGGGGTTGTTAGAATGAAATGAAAATACATGGATAATATTTGCATAGTCAGGATTCAGAGGTAAGCTGCTGCTTCTGCAGGAAGAAAACCACATTTCTGTTATAAGGAGGAATGCATCTTTGTTAGTAATTCTAGATACAAGTGACTGAACTATCTCTGTGATCTAAGCCAAACTTAAAGTAGAAGGCAATTTTTTTTGACTTTTTTCCTTTTTTTCCTCCTTATTTTTTTGAGTCGGAGTCTCACACTGTCGCCCAGACTGGAGTGCAGTGGCTGCTCCTGGCCACCGCAGCCTCGACCTGCTGGGCTCTGGCGATCCTTCCACCTCAGCCTTCCAAGTAGCTGGAACTACAGGTGCGCGCTACCACGCTCGGCTAATTTTTTGATTTAATTGTAGAGATGCGGTCTCGCCAAGTTGCCCAGGCGG